>NW_017673784.1:32137-63221 GCF_001879085.1 Nicotiana attenuata
AGGGGGGGGCAGGTGGGGGATTGGGGTGGGTAGTGGGTGGTGCAGAAAAAATGAAAAAAACAGAAATTTGAAATTGCAAAAAAAAAAAAAAAAATTAAGGTAAAAAAGATATTTTTTTTTCGGGGGGAGGGGGAGGACTAGTAGGGTGGGTGGTAACGGAAAAATTGAAATTTTTTTTCAAAAAAAAGAAAAAAAACCTTTTTTTGGAGAGGGGGTGGAGAAGGTTGAGAAGGAGATTTAGAAAATGTTTTCCCTTCTTTTGATAAGGAAAATATTTTCCTCCAATTGGAGGAAAATGAATTGATAAGGAAAATATTTTTCAAAACATTTAAGCCAACCAAACATGGGAAAATTGGAAATACCAAACACACCCTTAATTTTATTTCCATTGTCCAGAATATTATATAATGAGTAACCAGGCTTCCAAAATTGAATCTGTTAACTTGCCAACTTTCAAGATCTACCGATAAAGTAATACTTTTTTATTATTCATATTCATACATAGGGCAGAGAATTTGAGAAGAATCTGCATGTGAAATAGTATGCTGATCGAATGGGTTTGAGAAGAAAACTTAAGATCAAGGATAGTTTTGTCTATTTGGATTTTATCCACATATAGCTAATCGATGTATTGTTATTCTATATTTCATACGGTATAAAATAATACACAAACACATTTATTACTTATACAAGAATTAGTTCGCGATTTTTGAAAATAGAAATCAAATGCGGGATAAAGTATGCAGATATTTATACCACGATTATCCCTTCTAATACAACAAACCAAAAGTGCCCTATATGTTAAAAGATATTAAAAGGACTCGTTTGTGCCATGGTGGAGGGAAGAAGGGGGAAAAATGGGGATGGGGTGAGGTGACATACCATATGGCATCCACTTCATCATAATTGTCAGGCCATGTAGGATGATGTTGTCATAGTAGACGGATCTAACGGCAGATGGGTATTTTTGTATCACTTTTGTAAAATCAGGGGTAGTGGTGGAGTAATAGTATAACGAAGGGTTTACATAATCCTTTTTTCATAGTAGGAGAATATTTTTGACCCTTTTCCGTTAAGTTAAGGAGGAGTTAGAACAATGCTTCTATAAAAGAAATTACCATTCCACATACTTATCTTTAAGTTTTGACAAAGTCAATATCAACGGAGGGAAACTTGTGATTTAAGTGAATATTCTAACCGTTAAGTTGTTCGTGAAGTTATATAATTATAGATGTTTATGTATTTTTGATAGATAATTATAAATTAAAATGTTGTTAGCTGTGATTTTTGTATACGATGCTTATTAGTTATAATTATCTTATTTACAAATTTCTTACAAATTGTTTTGGTCATTGTATTATGTAACAAAAAATTTGGTTAGACATTCTAACTCATATCAATTAAATATCTTATTAATTCAAGATTATTCTTGTCCTGTATTATATTAATAATTATAAAATTACTATGCCAATTCAGATGGCTCACATTGTATAAGAAAAAATAGATAACTATCACTTTTAATAGTCCGTGTACAAGATTTAAAATTTTGTTATTTAAGAATAGATGTCGGTAATTGTCGAAACTGCAATTAGCTAGAAGTTTGTAATAATTCCCTTATCACATAAAAATAGTCATTATAGGATCATTTTGGTGGTATTTCACATTTGTCATCGTAATTTTTTAAGTTAAGAATTGAGGTAGCATGATAATTTGTGAACATTAACCGATGAAATCATAGATTTGGAACTAGTTTGGGTTGAATATATCGTATGATGATTGAATACTTTCATCGGACAGAGTTCCTTCCTTTATTGAGTTAGCTACATAGGATCAATATTCATCAATTTCAGAAACTTAAATTTTATTGTATAACTCAAATATAATTTTTAATACAATATTTATGTAATTTTTTAAAAGTATTACTCATCAAGATGAGTACACGCGCAACGCGCGTACTCTGAGATCAGTAATATATAATAGTACTTAACATGTATTTTTTCCTCAATAAAACATGTATCAACCTTGTATAAAAGTGTATAACTATAAATATCATTATCAGCATTAAAGAACCTTTTCTACGATTTTCAGTTGCAATTCTTGTTCAAATTCATGCAACATAACTTCAAATTTTGTAGATAATCTCCTTAATTTGATTACTTCTAACAAGTCTAAACAACATTGACCTCAAATTTCTCATCAAAATTAAATTAAAAATTCAAAAACAGTCAGATTTACAAGCGATCACTCAAAAATAGCCACAGTTTCAAAAGTAATCGAAATTTAACCACTTTTCATGTAAAGATAAATCTGAACAAAAATACTGTTCAAAATCCGAAAAATACTCCAGCATAATATACTGGAGTTCCATCATAAGTATATTGGAACTCCAGTATATTATAATGGAGTTCCAGCATAAGTATACTGGAACTCCAGCATATTATAATGGAGTTCCAACATAAGTATACTGGAACTCCAACATAATATACTGGAGTTCCAGTATAATATACCGGTCCAGCATAATATGATGGAAGTTCATACACAAGTGCTCCAATCTCCAGTATATTATGCTGGAACTTTCCGTGTGTTGGAATCCAGCATAATATGATGGAAGTTCATACACAGGTGCACCGATCTCCAGTATATTATGCTGGACCGATCCCTGTTGCAGTAAAATAGTGGCTATTTTTCAATGATTTTACAAACGCTGGCTATTTTTGAATGACCGGTTCGAAATTTGGCTAGCCCGTGCTATTTTTACAAATGGGGCTACATCGAGTAAGGAAGGAAGACGTGGGTTAAATGGTAATCTACTAATTAACACCCACATTTACATAGGGTGTAAAAATCTCCCCACCCCTCCTTGCAAGCCTTTTTTACAATAGCCCTTCAGTTTTACTTTTATTGTCCAAAATTATAATGAGTCTGTTAACTTGCTAACTTTCAAGATCTACCGTGAAAACCAATATTTTATTATTCGTACGAAGCGCAACGAATTTGAGAACAATTTGCAGTCTTGTTATTTTTTTTCCTTCCTAGTATGCTGATGTAAAAGTTGCACATGGCGTTCTATTCTCCCATTTAATTTATACCTATATTTTTAAAATTATTTAATCTATATTTTAATTTTAACAACTTCAGACGCCTCCTCTTCTTCCTCCTGACTTATGCGTTCCTTTCTTCCTCCTCTTCTTTTCTGATGAGTTCCCTAGTTTAGGATCTTGGGAGTTCATGCTGAACTGTATCTCTTAGTTCATGACAATATGCAAGAATAAAATCGTCATCTTCGCTCTCCGAATTTGCGTTTCTTGGTAATACATGGTTTCATTGGTAGTGTTGCCTTTCTCTTTTGCCCGCACACTCGCCGGACTGGAATATTAAATAAAACTTCAGACTTGGGCATCTGAAGTTCGCCAATAGCAGCGCCTAATTTCAGACTCAAATGTCTGAAGTTTATACTTTAGTATCTGAAGTATATACCCCATATGTTTGACGATCTTAGCCAAATATCTGAAGTTCATAACCAAATGTTTGAATTTTATGTCAAAATATCTGAAGTTTATATCAAAATGACTGAAGTTCATAGAAAAATATCTGAAGTACACAATTGAACTGAAGTTTGCCCTTGCTTATGAACTGAAGTTTGCGTGATTGCCTTTGCAAGTCAGGCCAAACTTCAGGCAAAAATATCTGAAGTTTTGCTTTGATAAGGCTACACTTCAGGCAAAAAATTATGAAGTTCAAAGTTCAGACATAAACAATTGAATTGAAGTTTGCCCTTGCTTATGAACTGAAGTTTGCGTGATTGCCTTTGCAAGTCAGGCCAAACTTCAGGCAAAAAATTCTGAAGTTTAAACTTCAGACATAAATTTTTGCTACTTCAGGTCCGTATACCTGAAGTTACACGAAAAGTGGGTACACTTGCAAATTTTTTTGCATAGCGAGTATAAGTTAAAAGATGACCCAAAAACTGAGTATAGATGCAAATCCCCCTATGCTGATCGAATGGGTTTGAGAAGAAAACTTAAGATCAAGGATAGTTTTGTCTACCTGGAATTTATGTATCTTTTCCCCGTATTTCGAACGGTATAAAATACCCCTCGGCCACTTTTACTTGAAATGTATACTAAAAATAGATGTTCATTTTTACTTGGTACTTTATGCATAGCAAGAGAAGACAACAAATTTTTTTTACCCACATATTTATTACTCATTTCAAATCATTTTCTCAAATCCATCAAAATATGCATCAAATAATATGGGTATCATGGTAAATTATGCACTTCATTTATATTTCTTAAGGGACGTGAAAAGTCAAAAATGTGCCAAGTAAAAATGACCGGAGGGAGTAATACACAAACTAATTTATTATACAAAAATTAGCTGCACGGATTTTAAAAGCAGAAATTAAATGCAGGATAAATTAGACAGATATTCGTACCAACGGTTATCTTCTAATACAACACTAGATGAGGAAAGGCCTGTATACGGCCCAAATATTGTAATTTTATTAAAATCATTATTTGTTGGTGTTTAGTTAATTAATTTTTGAGGTTTAACAGCTTATATTTTTTTAAAATTACTTTTTGAATATAAAAATATTTAGTTTGAAATTGTCTTCAAAAAGTATGGATAGATGAAAATCATTTAATTTTTATTTTCAAATTGCTTTAAGATAGTATGGGTAAATATGAAAATCTTGTAAATATCGATACTTCTTTTTGTTGTTTATTATTTACAAATTAATTTTGTTTTCTCTATGGAAACTTCTATTTGAATAAAACAAAATTAATAATTTTCCAAAATGAGAAAAAGATTGGAAATAAGCATTTGCACTCCACAAACACTCTAATCAATACATGCATAGTGCATTTAAAGGAGAGTTGTTGCTAGAGGAATGTGGGGTCCACGTATATTTTGCATTTAAGAAATGCAAACATGAAATTTTATGAAATGACATACATACCCTTGGTCGACCATCTTTCCTTTTCTATATTAATACAACAAACCAGAAGTACCTTATATCTTTAGCATGATATGCTAAAGATATCAAGGACTCGTTTGTCCATAATTTTTTCTTTTTTTATTTTATTTTTTTCAAAAATATATTTGTTCATAAAAATTTGTATGTTTTGAAATTTTATGAAAATGAGTTTTCAAATGCCAAAACTTCAAGTTTTTCGGGATTTTTTTTTCCATTTATAAAACTGTAATATTTTTTCAAGTAAAATATATGTCCATGCATAATTTTAAATTTTAAAATACTATTTTTTAACGTAACTCCAAATATTATTTTCTATTTCAAAAATTACAATTTTTATGTCCAAACACCTGCTAAGTAAAATAATTCTCTTAATGAAAGTACGAGTGATTTTGTTTCTTTTAGATACTAGATTTGCTCTTTTCTTCTCTAAAACTAGTCTAAAAGTCTTAATTTAAAACCAGCCATAATGATTTAATGCATTATTGCTAGAATTAATCCTCTTAACTAGAGTTGTATTTAGAGCCCGTTTGGGCATAAAATTTTTTTGACTTTTTTTTTTCGAAATCAGTATTTGGTCATAAAATTTTTAATTTTCACTTGAAGATGCATTTTAGAATTTTTCGAAAATTTGAAAAACTCCAAAAAACTATTTTACAAAATCTTCACTCAGCTCACTCACAAAACTTCAAAAACAACCTAAAATTATATTCATGTTCAAATACCATTTTACTTGAAAAAAAATTTTCGTTTTTTTTTTGGCATTTTACAATTCTTATGTCCAAACACTCACTAAATATCTTTGGAGTTTTGGTGCTTTTGATGCTGACTACATAAATGAGACAAAACTTTATCGTTATTGCAAAATTTAGAAACCAAAAGCAAGTTTCAAATTTAATGAAGACAAGTCAATAGAAGGGGCACTATAGTCAAATCAAATTCAAAAAGCATTTGAACAGAATGCAAATATCAACATTATTTGTTCTCAAATCTCAGATCAACCCAGCTAAAACACAACTCACAAACACCTTACACTCGCACACTCTCTCTTTCTCTCTCTCTCCTCTTAATCAGATTTTATAGAGAGAGAAAAAACAAAGCCCCAAAAGCACTGCATTTCAGGACTCTCAAAATATAGAGAGTTTGTTTAAGAGCTTTAAGCACTGAAGAGAGAGAAACTCTCTGGAGTATCCTTTTGAACTCAACATTCCACGCAGTTTCTCTCTCTATATAATACACACGAAGAATTATACCAATTATATATATAGATTTAAATCTCACTTGCTTATTGTACACTGATTGACTGGAAGAAATATTTTAGCGTATTTTGATGTGAGAGAGAAGAGGGAAAAGTAGAGAGAGAGAGAGATGTCGGAGTTTGTTTCCGGCGACGGGAGTGAGGAGTTCAGCTACGGGGAAAACGGCGGCGGCAATGTGCGCGAGACGACACCGTTGACAGTTTCGGCGTCTTTCAAGGGTTCACGGCGGAGGACGGCGGTGATGAGGCCAAGCCTTGACGCCGACGAGTTCTTAAACCTACTTCACGGGTCGGATCCGGTGAAGTTGGAGCTCAATCGACTCGAGAATGAAGTCAGAGGTCAGTCATGCTTAGCTCGCTGGATCCAAATGCCTGATTTGGTGTTAGAACGATGCCGTTTTCGTTATGTAGATTTTTTTTAAAAAGAAATTTGTGATTGATATTTGATACCGTGTCGTTTTGCAGATAAGGACCGGGAATTGACTGAGGCTCAAGCGGAGATCAAGGCATTAAGATTGTCGGAAAGACTGCGTGAAAAGGCTGTTGAAGAGGTTCTCTGCTCTTTTGACGATTTACTTTCCTTGGTCTTATTGTTGTTCAAATGTTGTTTTATAGCACAATGTGAGCACCGTATCAGAAAATCTCTACAACACTTTTTGTAGAGATTGCAGAGTTTGTGAGAGAAATTGAAAGGAAAGAGTAAGAAATGAATCTATCCTTTTTTGTGGAGAGACATCAAAAGGAAATAAGTAGTCCAAGACTAGGAGGGGCAGATGTAGTTTACAACTTATGGGTTCATCCGAACCTAGTAGCTTCAGCACACACCATTTATATGTATTAAAATATCCACTAAATAAGTACAAATGATAAATTTTGAACCAGTAAATCAAATGGGCTGTAGTAGAATTTTGAACTGGAACCAATAAAGTTCAAATCCTCGAAAAGCTATGTTAAACATATGTTACAAGATGCACCTTAGTATCAAATACGGCTTGATAAATTAGTTTGGTTGGCTACAAGAATTATCTATTCATGTTACAATACAAATCCAAAAAAGAAAAAAAGAAAGGGAAACTACATTCTTGTTGCATTAAGTGGAAATGTGCAGGATTTTTGATTGTTTGATTACTAGGAAATAGATAATTGTTTTTTGGTTTTCATAAATCTTAATGTAAAAAGAAATCATAGGACTTGAACAATCACATGGCTGGGTTACTTATGGAGTAATTTCCATTGGTGTAATTGTCCTACTTCAAATGGATTTGAACAAAATCTTCTATAAATGAAATTTGCAGTTATTTAACTGACCACATGTTAAATTCTTCCAGTTTGAGAGTTAGCTTTAAGAAAGGCGGGCATTAGGGTGCTCTTTATTGATTTGGACTCATGATAGCTTTACAGAAAGGTGGGCAATAGGATGCTCTTTATTGATTTGGACTCATTATTTTGAGGATCTTTTGAGCCGTATGTGTGAATTGGAAGTTACATGTGCAGTATATGAAGATCTGGATATGTTCCTGCAATCCATGTTTATATGGGGAGGGCAGCGTATTCCAAAATCAGAATGTTGTGACTTTCCTTTCCAACTCATAAGAGTTGAATAAAAGATTGAGGTTCATAGTCGGAAGCTGTAGTTTAATTGGGTCTAGATTATTATTTGCATTTTTGCTGTGTTTAGGGCAACAAGATTCTAGTTTATGTTTTGCCTTTATAAATCCAATCATGCATTTTAATTGATGAATACTGCTGCTGATAATTGTAAAGCTATTCATCAGTGCTCAAGAGGAAAAACTAATATAGATTTCTTTTTGTCCTAATTTTAGCTCACTGATGAGTTGTCAAGGGTTGACGAGAAGCTTAAGTTGACAGAATCTCTTTTAGAAAGCAAGGTACATCCGCAAACGCTTCTCGTCAAGATTTCTTTTCTTTCTTAAGCTTTCTATAACTGTGAATAATTTTTCTTGCTGGGCAGAATCTTGAAATTAAGAAAATTAATGATGAGAAGAAAGCATCCATGGCAGCTCAATTTGCAGCAGAAGCCACTCTTAGAAGGGTCCACGCTGCTCAAAAAGATGATGATATGCCGCCTATTGAAGCCATCCTTGCACCTTTGGAGGCTGAACTCAAGCTTGCTCGTCAGGAGGTGTGTGCACGCATTTCAAAACTGGTTGTGGTACGGTAAAAGCTCACCTTCATAGACTTTCTCATTCTTTGGCCTTCCTTTTGCCCAGATTGCAAAACTACAAGATGATAATAAAGCACTGGACCGTCTTACAAAGTCAAAAGAGGCAGCTTTACTTGATGCTGAGAGAACTGTGCAGTCAGCATTAGCAAAAGCTTCTATGGTGGACGACCTTCAGAACAAGAACCAAGAGCTGATGAAACAGATAGAAATATGCCAGGTATGTTGATCACAGGACCGCTTCTGCTGGTTTGAACATTGCAATACTCTCTCATTTTAGCTTTTTTTAATTATCAATTCTCTTTTTACTGATCTTGTTTCAATACATACATCAGGAAGAAAATAAAATACTGGACAGAATGCATCGCCAAAAGGTTGCAGAGGTTGAAAAGCTTACGCAATCAGTACGTGAGCTTGAGGAGGCTGTTCTTGCTGGTGGTGCAGCTGCTAATGCTGTCCGGGATTATCAACGGAAAGTTCAAGAGATGAATGTAGTATATCCTAGCTAGATTTCTGAATCATACTATAAACAGTTTGTAGGCAGACACTTCTAAATGCAGGAACATTTATATTGCTCCATTTTCCAGGAAGAAAGAAAAACTCTTGACCGGGAGCTGGCACGTGCCAAGGTAACAGCTAATAGGGTAGCAACTGTGGTTGCTAATGAGTGGAAAGATGCCAATGATAAAGTAATGCCTGTGAAACAGTGGCTTGAAGAAAGGAGGTTTTTGCAGGTATAATAGTATCACTTGATCAATATGAGACAGTACAGTCTGTTGTCTCTATAGAACTTAATGCATTCCGTTTATGTAGTTTAATAAGCTCTTATTGGTGTCCCAAAATCCTATTCTACAGGGTGAGATGCAAACGCTGCGTGACAAGCTCGCAGTCACTGAACGAGCTGCAAAATCAGAAGCCATGTTAAAAGTAATAATTCAGTCCAATAATGGGTGCAATTTATGCTATTGTTTCAATTTCGTTATAACTTGAAAATTTATTATTTTCCTCAGGAGAAATATCAACTGAGGCTTAAGGTCCTTGAAGAGACATTAAGATCATCTAGCTCAGCTACTCGCAGTACACCAGATGGTAGAAGTTCAAGCAATGGTCCTGCACGTCGGCAATCACTGGGAGGCGCTGAAAACATCTCCAAATTGACCTCCAATGGCTTTTTACCAAAGAGGTCACCATCATTTCAGCTTAGATCTTCTGGGTCCAGTACGGTGCTGAAGAATGCTAAAGGGACGTCGAAGTCGTTTGACGGTGGCTCAAGGTCATTGGACAGGGGCAAAAACCTTCTGAATGGTACAGGTCCAAATTTCAACAGCAGCAAGTCGTGTGATGTAGCCAAAGACAATGAGACTGAGAATAATTCCTGGAAAGCAAGTCAAGTTGAAAAAAACAGTGACACACAAGTAACAGAAAGAGAGGATAGTATACCTGGAATATTATATGATTTGCTGCAAAAGGAAGTGATAGCTTTGAGAAAAGCAGGTCATGAGAAGGATCAAAGTCTTAAAGACAAGGATGATGCCATTGAGGTTAGATTTGATTGCTCAGCTATACTATGATTTCGTTCACTATGATATTTCTGCTACGATTGACTGTCTTCTTTGTAACTCAGATGTTAGCTAAGAAAGTAGAGACTTTAACAAAAGCCATGGAGGTTGAGGCTAAAAAAATGAGAAGGGAGGTTGCTGCCATGGAGAAGGAGGTGGCTGCCATGCGTGTTGAGAAAGATCATGAGAACAGGGCCAAAAGATTCGGAAATTCAAGGGGTCCAGCAAACAGTTCTCAGCTGCTTCCAGCAAGGTATGCCTTTAGTTTTCAACCTAACACATTATGATATTACAACCAGTTATCTATAAAGCGGTATGTTATTCGTTATTCACTTATTAATTCTTGATGTGCATGTGCACGTGCAACCCCTTTTGATAGATAACCCAATTCAACTGGATGGAAAGAAGAGAGTAAATGCCGCCTCTTCTTTTCATCAAGGAATAGTTGTATTGATGTAAACGAGTAGCACTCCGTATATGACTATATGAGGGACATACAAAAGGTTGGGAATCTCACCAAAAAAATTGATTCCCTACAAAGAGAACCCAATTATCCATGCTAATTGGAATCTCATTAGTTCCAGAATTTTATGAAAACAAAAACATTCCAGTAATATGTTAAAAATTGTTATCAACCTCATCAAAAGCTCTTCAGTTTCTTTCCTTTCTGTTAGTTCACCCTATTGCTATGGAACCACTTCTGATGATCTATGGACTACTTCCCTCCTAAAGGTCCAGCTCTGAAGCATGTCTTGTTGGTTTTAATACCATGATGTATAACTGTAACAGAGAAAGACCTTCAAGGGTATAAATAAAGGAACCATTATCCATCTACGGAGAGCTTTAATCCCTTCATCTCCCATTGAAAAAAATGGGAAAAAGGTTTAACTCTCCGTCCTTGTCATCACCCATTCTATTCTGAACTATGCTCAACAACAGGTGAGGAAAAGAATACATTGTTGGATACTTGCAAATTTTTTTTTTGTTGAGAATTCTAACAAAATACTTGCAATATTTCTTGTACCCATAAAAATTAGCTTGAAAGGTTATTCTTGCAATATCTACATGTCATCTCATGATGTCTAATATAACTTATTTAATTATGAATACTTTACTCAAGAAAGAACAAAGAGTACTTTTTAGCATTTCGTACATGCTTTGGGATGCACCTATATGCATATAATTTCTGCATTGTTTCCACGTTTAATCTTTATAGCTCTTGTTTCCACCTTCTCTATCCCCCAGGGTAGGGGTAAGGTCTACGTGCATATTACCCTCCCCAGACTCCACTTGTGGGATTACACTAGGTGGTTGTTGTTGTAGCTCTTGTTTCCACCATTATTCAGAAGTGCCTTCAAAATTTGGGAGGTGGATGTGGTTCTTAGACATCTTTGTTGCATGGTGAAATATCTGATATTCCCGTTGCCTGCAATAAAATGGCAATTGCCTAAAGCATAGAATAGATCATCCACTCCAAACCTTAACGCAAAGGGTTTGGTCCATGATCTTTATAGGCTCCTTTGGAAGCCTTTACAACAACCCATGGGACAGCAATATGACTCAATACATTCCCTTACGTGTAAGCCGACTTTGGAGTTCAGACATGAACTTTAATGCTGGCTTAAAAGTGTAAAAATGAGCTTACTAAAGGTGGGCTCTGATATCATGTGACAGAAATCTGAATATCCTACCAAAACGTAAGACAATGGACAGTGTGGCCCAAGACCTTTATAAAACACTTATTTTTACATAACTCACGTGGAACAACAATATAATTCAACGTGTTGATAGAAGTTTGTTACTGGTGGTTGGAGTGTGAGTTTAACATGTGTTTTTGGTTTAACATAGAGCCCGTTTGGATTGGCTTATTTTAAGTGCTTTTAAGCCAAAATAGCTTTTAAGCCATTTTATAGTGTTTGGATAAAGTAAAAAAGTGCTTTTAAGCACTCATTTTTAAGCTAAAATGACAAAAAAAAAGAAGCCAAAAGCCAAAAGCTAGAATTCCTAACTTATGGCTTTTAGCTTAAAAGTCACTTACTACAAGCCCATCCAAATGGGCTCATAGTTAGTTGGGTAGACTTTTGATATGACCGGAAGGGCAGATGCTGCAGTCTCCAACTCGCAGAGTTAAGAAACTAGCCTACTAACTATGTCTAGTATCATTATGCTTTCCCTATCTGAATATTGCTACTTGGTTAAGCTGCTCTTAATTTGAATGTTTCTGCAATTACTGTTTACCTTGCCATGGGGGCTAGGAATAATGCTTTCCCAGTGCCTGTTTTATCCTATTTATTTTTGTTTTTCAATTTTACTTCAATAGTATTATATTATCTGCAGAAATGCGGCACGAAGTGGATTAACACGCAACACTCAATAACATTGAGGAAACCCCAACTACAGATGTGAAGAAATTCTGCATAGACTTCCTCTGCTCCTAGTCTACTTGACAACTCTACTATTTTCCTCTAATGGTTTATTGTAAAATTGTAACAAGCATGCCAATGACTATGATCTCTCTGCTCTCTGGTTGTGACAAGATCGAAGCCTATCCAAACACCGGAAAAGGCCAGTAGATGAAATGTGGTGTGCTTCTGACTTTGACTCTGATCCCCTTCTGCTTAGAAATCAGCTGGAAAGATACTCAAGTTATCAAAGTTGAGCTAACTTCTCCCAGAATAGCTTGAGTGGTGTGGTTGTATAGGTAGCTGCTGCTCTTGGCATTTACTTTTCTCTACTCTTTCCTCAACTTGTTTGCAGTCTATATTTGTAATCTGCAGCTTTAGTGTGTTATGATATTGGTTCATGTTTGTCAATATTCTTGTAAACAGAGGATGGTAATTTTTGCCCCTTCTGATCGTGATACCTTTTGTGTTTACTATCCCATTGGATTAGAGTATTCGTGGTAGTACAGTTATCTAGCCTAGTGCTATATAATTTTCTCTGAACCATTTGAATATCTAAATATGATTAAGCACTATTCTGCTTGCCTCATTCCTTGTAGTGCTAGAGAGGTTACATTTTTTGGTATACTTAAAGTTATCAAATGATTTGAAGTGTTTGCACCTCCACAAAATGAGCATTACTAGGCTCTTACAAGTAAGGTGGAGGCTTTAAGTTACAGAGGAAATGAGGCATGTAAAAAGTGGCCAGCTCCTCTAAATTGGATTGATTTGATATACGAAAACTCGCAAAGAATAAAGGGAAACTTACACAAATGTCCCAAATAAATCTCAACTTATCAACCTCTAGCCATTAGTCATAGACTTGCCAAAACTATCCAACAAAAATTAAAAAATCAAATAATAGGGTTTTTTCTCTCAAAGAATCACATGCAAAAATCACCTTCCATATTTTTAAGCGTGATTAGCAACATTAGATACAAGACGGAAAGGAAATTTCATGGACGGGGTAGCAAATAAGGTGATGAAATACAAAAATTTATACAATATTCTAAAAATCTAAACAAAAAAGGAATTTTTTCAATGGGTATAGTTGAAATTCATTGAAAATATATAGATAAGTCAATATACAAAATTTGAGGAAGATTGGAGGTGATTTGGCCTAGTTTTGTATCAAAATTCGTAATTAAATCGAGTTCAAAAAAGTCTTCTGCGACACATGTATCAAACATGTATCACACATGTATCAGACACATAAGTATACATGGATATACATGTGATACACAATTGATACAAATATGATACATATGTGATACACAAATGATACACAATGTGATACACATATTATTTTTTTTTCATGTTCAGCTTTTACTTCGAATTTTCAATTCAAACCACCTCAAAACTTCACCAAATCATCCCGAAACTGAGATTCAAGCTCCTTGAGTTGTGCCCAATCTATTCTAATAACACCCACTCAAAACAAAGCAAAAATTTGATATTTTTTGCTACAAATAGCTAATTGGTTAATTTGGCTAATACTAGTAATATTTTATCAATTGGCTAATTTTTATAATGAGCTACTTATAAATGGACATAGCTGGTAATTTCCCAAGAATAAATCCATTAGTTTGTAGTTTTCTGCGACTGTTATGCCGAAATGCCATGCCCAGTAAGTAGTCTTATTTTCGAGGTAGCGTCAAATGGTATTTCTTTTAACTTTGAGCAATTGGCTATTTTACTGAAGTAGAATATTTGGAGTTTTACTACAAAGGGAAATGGAAGTTTGAAAGACTTATTAATTTATTTTATTTGTGAATTTCTTTTACCTATTTTTTTGGGTGTTGAGTGGGGTATTTAATTGAAGTTGAGGAGCTTTCCCTTTGTTGTTTTTCCCTTAAACGTCACTCTTGAAGGATTGTGGGGTTGGGGGTTGTGTAGAGCATAATTCTTGTCAGGGTACCACATGGGTAATGGTTACTTGGTCAAAATAATGCAAATAAACCCATGTAGAAATGATGTCATTTTAGCTTTGTGGTTTTGTCAGTTGATTTCATGCTTTCTTCACGCTACTTCACGTGCTTGTGAATGAATTCCTTGAGTCCAAGTTAAGATATGGTAAAAAGACATTTCATTAAAAAGGCTAAGCAAAGGGTTTCTCAGGCACAGAATTCGTCCACTTTGGGCTCTTTAACGTGAAGCTTCGTCAGAATTTGACTGAAATTGATCTAAATCAACTTCAGACAATTTCAAAACTTTTAATGTTTATTAAACCCAAAGTTTTAGAAATTAATTGATTCATTTTGCCTTCTTCAACAATCAAGCTCAATAAAATTCACTAATGGTGTTTTTCTATCAAACCAACCCAAATCAATCACAAATAAGCAATGAGCCTCAATTTTCTACAGCATATATAAAGAAGATGGAGGAGGAGAAGAAGAAGAAACAGAAATTCCAATGGTATATATCTCTGTATTTACAAAACTTTTAAAAATGTGGTCACCCCTGAAATTTGTTGCAACTTTCCAGGCTTTTCTATGTTGTTTTTCTAAAGGTTTAATGGGGGCTGAAATGTTCGCATTTCTTTACAATTTGATTTGAAACAAAGTGAAATTTAAGTCGGTTTTACTTTGGAGAATTTTTATCGCAACCAAAATAATAATTTATCATTTTTAAACATAGTTTATAGGGGACTAGCAACTAGATAATACTAGTCAAGGGCATTGACATCCGAGTTTGTGTTTAGTGTGCTTAGAATTGTGACCTTTGACCCTCTTGTAGGAATTCCATAAGAAATTTGGATTTAATCTCAATTAAATGTATTTTAGGCCAAATAAAAATATTATGGGCCAATATAATCGAATTAATTATAAAAGTCCAATACATATGGGTTAAATAAATATGTCCAAATCTACTGGGCTAGCCTATTTAATTGGGCTACAAGTGATGAGCCCACGTCACTAAGCCCAAGATGTCATC
Source organism: Nicotiana attenuata (assembly GCF_001879085.1). Classification (NCBI taxonomy): domain Eukaryota; kingdom Viridiplantae; phylum Streptophyta; class Magnoliopsida; order Solanales; family Solanaceae; genus Nicotiana; species Nicotiana attenuata. The sequence continues at coordinate 47,490 of NW_017673784.1, forward strand.
TTCCTAGAGGTTCAATTCGGTGCCACGTGTCAAATGACGTGGCATGAAGTCAAACGGAAGAGCCAATAGGATCATGCCACATGTCAAAATTACAAGGCATGCTAAGCCACATTAAAAGGCCAATGAAACCGTGCCAAGTTGCAAGTGACATGTTCTGGCCAATCAAATGCGGCCTTGTCACACTTCAATTTGATTGGTCGGAAAGAGTTTGTTCTTATCATAACCCTTTCCTCTCACAATTATAAATAGAGGTCTTCATAACCCAGAAAATACACAAGAAGTTATGACAAGAAGCAAGAGAGAGCTCGTAGATCATGTTGAGATAGTTAGGGTGACAGCTGGTGACACTTGTACAGATGAAAGCTTAGAGGGTGACAAAGTTAGTTAGGTGACATTTGTGTAGTGTAGAAGAGTTAGTTAATTAGTTAGTGGTTAGGAGTTAATTATATATATATTCCCACGTGTACAGTGTGTTGGCTAATAAGCCATTGTATTCCTTTTCATTCTCTGTAATTGAAGAAAAAATTTCTTCCAGAATCTTCTTCTTCTCCTTCAGTTTCAATCTAAGCTTCAATCCTCTACCCTCTAATGGTGGATTTTATCATGGTATTAGAGCTTGAGTGAATCGATCGAGGACAGAGTATTCTCAATTTTAGCTTTTGTGAAGCTAATTCTGTTAGTTCGTCGAATTTCCCTTTTGAGTTGATCTGAAGCTCAACAATGGCGACTTTAGACATTGACAACCCTAGACATCCATTATTCCTGCAACCATCAGATAATCCTAGCAATGTGATTATCTCGATTCAACTAAAAGGAACTGAAAACTATTCTGTCTCGAGCAAAGCTATGGTGATTGCGTTGCGAGCAAAGAGGAAATTAGGGTTCATTGATGGAAGTTGCACAAAATCTCAATTCACTGAAGATCTAGGCGAGGACTGGGAGCGAGTCAATGCAACAATGTTGACATGGATTATGAACACTGTATCTCTAGAATTGGTTAGTGGAATTGTGTATGCTAAAAATGCTCATGAGGTTTGGTTGGACCTTGAAGATCGATTCAACAAGGTCAATGGCTCCAGAGCTACAATCTCCAGCGAGAGATAGCTACAATTTCTCAAGGTACCTCTAACATCTCTGTTTATCACTCTAAGCTGAAGTTATTATGGGATGAATATGGCTCTCTTATACCCTCACTCCTACTTACTGTTGGAACAAGAGATTTTATTGAACATTTAGAGTAACAAAAGTTTTTTCAATTCTTAATGGGATTAAATGAATCATATGGGGCAATTAGAAGTCAAATTCTGTTACAATCTCCATCACCTTTGGTTAGTCGTGCTTTTGCAATGCTGATAAATGAAGAGAATCAGAGGAAAGTCTGTGCGTCTAACTCTCATATTAGCTTAGCAAATGAAATGAATGAATCTACTGTCTTCATGAGTACCAGGGGAAATCAGACAAAGTTTAAAATGTTAAATGACCTGTACTGTGAGTATTGTCACTTCAAAGGCCACTCAAAGGATAACTTGTTACAAGTTACATGGATATCCACCTAGTTACAAAGGAAGAAGACAACAACAATACAACCAAGCAAATGCAGCTATGGGTAACAACAGTCATGGTCAAGAGAACATCATGAACAAGGTAAATCTGAAATGCCTCAAGGAATGTCAAAAATTTTCACCGAGGAGCAATATGGTCAGATAATGAGGCTGCTGAACAAAGAAAAAGATGAGGAACACACAACTAATATGGCAGCTAATGATGATTCAAATTTGTTGAAAGATTGTAGGGATCCTTGGATTATAGATACTGGAGCTACAGATCATATGGCTTCAAATCATAATATCTTGGATAATGTGGTAAAATTACCTGAACATAGGAGATGTAATGTTAGTCTACCAAATGGTAAGTCTGTTCCTGTTACTTATCAAGGCAACTATAATCTCACAGGAGATGATACCATACATGATGTGTTGTGTGTGCCTGAATTTAGATATAACTTACCGTCAGTCTCTAAATTGACAAGAGAGTTGCAATGTTCAGTGAGTTTTTTCCCAACATTTTGTGTCTTCCAGGATCTGTACACTGGGAGAGTGAAGGGGATGGGTAAGGAGAAAGGTGGCTTGTATCTCCTAATCCCAAGAAAGACAGACAAATACAAGGAAACACAAAGGATTAGAAGTTGTCTTGCAACATGATTGAAGGTTGATGTTGGCACCTGTCATAGAAGGTTTGGACACATTCCAATAGTAGTCATGAAGAAGCTGGATTTTCTAAAGACTAAGGATTTCCTAGGTTGCAGTCTCAATAACTGTACTGTATGCCCTTTGGCTAGACAGACTCGAAAACCTTTTCCTCTTAGCAATAGTAGAGCAAGTGATATTTTTCAATTAGTTCATGTGGACATTTAGGGGCCATATAGAGTTCCAACATACAATGGTAATAGATACTTCTTTACACTTGTAAATGATCATTCCAAGATGATTTAGGTATTTCTATTGAAATTGAAGAGTGACACCACTGTTTTGTTGAGATCATTTTTTAAACTAGTTCATGTGCAGTTTGGAAGGGTCATTAAAGTGTTGAGGACTGATAATGGTTCAGAATTCTTTAGTAAAGAGTGTAAGGATTTCCTATCAGGTTGTGGAGTCTTTCGTCAAAGCAGCTTCCCACACACTCCACAACAAAATGGAGTGGTGGAAAGGAGACATAGGCATATCCTGGAGGTAGCAAGGGCATTAAGATTTCAAGGCAGCATTCCATTATATTTCTGGGGAGACTGTGTGTTAACAACTGTCTACCTTATCAACAGAGTACCATCCTCAACTTTGGATGGCAGGTCTTCTTATGAGGTGTTTCACAAATCTAAGCCAAGTGTCTTACACTTAAGGCTTATGGGCTGTCTGTGCTATGCCACAATTAAAGAGAAGATTGACAAGTTTTCACCTAGAGCTGTTGCAGGAGTTCACAAGGGGTACACAGTTTCTCAGAATGGCTATAGGCTGTATGATCTTAAGGCCAATAGATTCTTTGTGAGTAGAGATGTGACATTCCAGGGGAACATTTTTCCTTTCCAATCAATTAAAAAAGGTGTAGATTTGCCATTGTTCTGGATATTAATGATGCTCAGATGATTAACTCAAGGTCACCTGCACAAGTAATTCCTCAGGGTGCAAATAGAGCTGATGTAGAATAGAATGCACCCACCACAGCTGAGGCTTCACTTGATGAAACAGCTTATGACACTCAGTTAGAAGCAGTTAATGAATAGGCCTCTGATGAATAACTTCAGCATGATGCATTGCCTTTCATTGATCCTACTATTCTATCAATTCAACTAAGGAGATCCTTAAGAGATCCAAGACCACCAACATGGTTGAAAGATTATGTTTGTCCATGGAAAGCAAGCTCATCCTCCAACTGCATTTATCCCATGTCCAACTACTTGGATTATTCTTCTCTTTCACCACAATATCAATCATTTCTGGCTGCCACATCTGAGATAGAGCATGCATCTTATGTTGAAGCAAAGAAGGACCCTAGGTGGATTGAAGCTATGAAGACAGAAATTGATGCTCTTGTTTTAAACAACACCCGGGAGGTAGTTGATGTACCCAAAGGCAAGGTTCCCATTGGATGTAGGTGGGTGCACAAGATTAAGTATAAGTCCAATAGGGAGATTGAGAGGTTCAAGGCCAGGCTAGTGGCAAAGGGTTATAGTTGTTGATACCCAATTTGCCCTCATATTTTCTCAAACAGTATATATACTCTCAAAATAGCATTTTTGCATCATTATTTAGTTTACAAACCTATACAAGCATTTTTCATAATTTTCCATAATTTTTAAAGGCTCTAAACTAATTTCCTTCTACATTTTTATTATATAAATATCTAATAATTATCCTATAAATTATTTTGGGATGACATAATCATCCAAACTTATTATTTACACCAACATGTATGTTTTAATATCTTACTTCATTTTTCTATAATTGCATTTGCATTTTTAGGCTAATTGCATATTTTTGCAATAATAGCCTACATTCATGTATAATTACATTATTTGTGTCAAAATAGCATTTTTATATTTTTATAATGTTGAGTTATTATTGTTAATTATTTTAGTGCATAAATAATATTTTTATTTATTTATTAAGCATTTTTTATAAATTGTTTTGATAAATTTTGGGTATTTAAACAACATCCCAATTTTTTTAATCAATTTCGAACCAAATGAATGGCCTAAACACTCAAATACCTAACCCAATTACCCCAGCCCAAAGCCAAACGACCCATGATCAATACCCGATCGCGACCCGCTTCTAAACGACCCGCCCTATTGAATTTTTTATCTCAGGTGTTGATCTCTCAAAATCAACGGCCATCGTCCCTTCCCCCCTTTTTAATTAACTTAATCCCAGAAACCCTACCCCATGTCATAGAGACCGCCGCCCCTATTCTCTCTGTCACTCCTCTCTTCTTCAACCAAACCCTAATTGCCGCCCCCTTAAAACCTTCTCCTAATCCCACTGAATATGAGATTTGATTGCCATTTCTTGCCATATCCAACCCCCTTTTGGTACTGGGTGTTCTCCTATGGTATTACCTAAGTGCTTGCCTAAACATGGCAAGCAAATCTCTTCCGAAATTGAACCAAAATGGTTCAAATCTCTGATTTTGAACGCTATTCTGTCTATATATGTTCAGACTACTGTGTGAGTTCTATTTTTTTGTTTAGATTCGACTGATTTTCACTTTCCCTAAAAGCTAGGGTTTACAGATCTCTCTCTTAAATTGATTTTTAGATCATTTTGCATGTTTATTTACCTTGTTTGTTGCTTGAGTTACTCAGTTTCCTTGATTATTGCTTGATTTTTACTACTATATAAACCCCTCCCCCATTCCCTTTTAGACAGACTCTTAATCGCTAAAACGTCCCACTAAAAACTAAGGCTTTTACTCTGTGCTCGTTTGTTCTCTTGTTCTATTTTTACTCTTGGCTGGCTGAAAGCCAAGGCCACCAAATTTCCTACTTTCCGACCTTCCTTGGGTGTGAGCACTGCACTTGGTTCTTTGAAGTCCTTGGGAACTTGACGCATTTGAGATTCTGGGTCATATTGCTATTCTTTTCTTACCTATTGAGCAATACTGGTTAGTTCTTAACCTTTGCAATGTTCATTCTCTTATGTTCTAATTAGCATATCCATATATCTGAAATTGCATGACTTGATGTAATTTCTCGACTCTCTTTATGTGTGATTCTGTTATGATACAACCTCTCTAGTATTGACTCATGCCTAAACTGTTAGTCCTAAAAAATGTATTTGTATTTAACTTAGGCAATTTGGACAGTATGAAGCATGTTTAGCTTAATGTGTTGGTAATTTGAGTGTTTGCATTGGCTATGTGGCCTCATCCTGTTTCTTGCCTTATTCTGAATTTTCATAGTGATTAATTTATATTATTAGTATGCCCTAATCTGTTAAAACCTTCACTCTAGCTGTGATTTGCTCTTATGACTATGTTTGTCACTTAGTATGTTCTTACCCTGCCAATTCTGTACCCCTAACAACTAATTATCTTAGACTAGTCTTTCCTAACTTGTTTCCCCTATACTATGTGATTTTATTTGCCTTGCTGATATAAGTTGTACTGTTTAATCTCTGTTTTTAGCATAATTTGATCCTTTAGGTTTGAACTTGTTGATTTAGTGATAATTGTTTGTCTTACTGGCCTAATGCTCCTTTGCCTATTAACTTTGTAATCCCATAATTTTAAGTCCTTGCTTCTTACAAATATACTCTGCCCCAATGTGTTAAGTGAAAACTTGCAACATTAACTTGTTTCTTGAGTTCATGCACCCTTTGTGTTGATATGTTCATCATGCGATCACTTTATAATGTTTTTTCCTAAGAAAGGCAAATGCACTCTTCCAAACTCTGTTACTTTACTTCCTTTTTTCATTGGTTGCTTCCCTATTCTAAACCTATAATTCTTGGCCAGTTGAAAGCCAAGGCAACTAAAGCTTCTCTATTAACCTCCCTAGTGTGAGCACTGCTCGGGGTCCACTTTGAGACCCTTGTGACCTCTGACACACTAGGGTCTGAGGCTCTTTGGCCATTTTTCCTGATTACTCAATCCTGCCCCTCCCCTGCCTACTGAATAGGCCAATTGGCTTGTGTAAATGATTGTTTTTCCTGGATCCTTTGATCAACTATGGCTATTAGGTTTGGTCCAAGTTCTCTTGTGGTTTTTGGGCTATGTTGAGATCTGTGTGGAGACAAAATCGAAGGCCTGGCTGGGCTGGGTACATTTTGGGCCTGTCTTGGGCCTACTATATTTATTTGTATCCCTTTGTAATTTATTTTATTATTGGGCCTGTAATAGTTCTGTAGCAACAATTGGGATATTAGTGAAAATTAGGAAAACGGGTCTAACGCTTGCATAGAAGGGTAGAAATCCTACCTATAGCACCTGAATGTTTAATCTTGTTCAACATGCTTTGTTTCTATGTGTTTGTTAGATAACATGCCTATAGGATATGAATAATCTCACCTGTTCACACATTATTATCTGCCTACTATACTGCAACAGAGTGATTATTTGTTCAATTTGCTCTATGTTAGATGTCATGCCTATATGATCATGTTGAGTAATAAAAACCTGCTCTTCACAATATTCGCGTAGATATCATGCCTATAGGAATACAATCAAATTAGCTACTATTACAGTTATTCACATCATATTACTCGCCTAGAAAGCATGCCTATAGGAATGAAAGGGTGAAAATCAATTTCAATTGCCCATTCTTAGAAATCCTGCCTATAGGACCCTGTTGCTCGCCTAGAAAGTATGCTGATAAAATCAAATGCTGGCAATTTGAACGATCAAACTGTTCCACTGCCTTATTTCGCAAACGATTTAGAAGGTATGCCTATAGGATTTGTAATATTTACGACCTGCAAATTTGTTGTTCTAAGAAAGCAACACTGCCTGTATGTTTAAAATTCAGAATCACATAGAAGCCAAGACTTTAGGATTTAAAGACTCTATTTCATCTTAGTTCTGAAATTCGTCTACTGCCTCATTATGAACTTGTTGGCGTGCATTTGTTGTTTACATGTGGAGGCTAACTTGAGCCATTTCTTTCCCTTATGTGTAGTCCTGCATGTTTTGAATGTCACTTAGATTTATCATTTTTGAGCAATCTAAGTAAAGTCTAGAACCATCCTCATAGTAGGTCCAAAGCCTCCTGGGCCATAGGCATGGGACGGGTAGTGCACGCATAAGGCACGATTTAGAATCAACTAGTGCACTTTAGATAAAAAACTTAAAGATAGTAATCGGGTAGCAGGAGATGATAGTTTGTGCCCGCTGAATAATATGAGTAACACCCCATATCGAAGGAGTTACGAAGTATTTTTTATGTTGCACGGGGTGATCCTTTAGGCTAAAAAACTTAGGACCCCCCATTTTATCTCTGAATCAAGTGTTTGTATTTATTCAAAGTCCTTTAATAATGAACTTCCCAAACTTCTTATTCTTCTCTCTTTCTTTGTTCATTTGACTAATTCATATAATTCAAGTTCGGCCGGGACCCACAATTGTGGACCTCGAAGAGTGCCTAATACCTTCTCTTCGAGGTAATTTGAGCCCTTACCCGATATTTGATGATGCAAACTAGTTAAACCCGAGTCATATGGACATAGGTGCCCTAACGCACCTTAAAACCGTTAGGTGGCAACTCTTCTCTTTTAACACCTCCTTAAAAGAGTTGTCACACGTAGAAACTCGATTTCACAAGAAAAAGGGGCGCGACAACATGGCGACTTTGCTGGGGATATTTTTAAGCTCTTACCATAGAAAATTTGATTTGTATGAATTAGTATTCTCTAATAAACGTGTATTTTATTGTTTTTGCTATTACATGAATATCCCGCTCCCGTTTCCCTTTTGTTGCTGCATGCACACCCTTTCCCCATTCTCCCTTTTATTTGAATTCATATTAATATGCAAATCTCTGCTCAACTTGGTTATAACATGCGTTTTCCTTTATTTCTAGTCATGTTTGCTTGCTCTATGTCTTTTGTAAGAATTGCTACATCATGTCTTTCCCTACCCTTACTCCCTTGCTTACTTTATTACAACTTCTACATTGCGCAAACTAACTTCTTCTTGTTTTTATTTCTTTTTATGTCTTTATGTTTCATTTAATACTGCATTTACTGTTTTCATCATGCAAAATATTTGACAACGTGTTGTTTCATCTTTGCATAAAGCATGCTCCACATCATATTCCACTCGTGCCTAATTGATACCATAGTGGCACTTGATGAGTGTCCGCGCTCTTCCTAGATCACCCTTTAATTTTGGAAAGGCTTATTTGCGGTAAAACTAGTAGATCAGCGGTGCAATCGACGGTTTCGTGCCTTTTCCCTCTTAAGTTTTCCGCTTGAGGGTACCGGTCTAGACTCTTCTAGAAACCCCCACTCTAATATTAACTGTGCATGCATCATGTCCAAACCTAGTATGGGTTAGAACGCTGTCCGTGTGATAACCCGCTAAGGCAAGCTTTGTCCAATATCCGCCGGGATTTCCGTAATCCCAATGGACACAATCACGATCTGTGCATTATTTGGAGAAAACATGCCAATATGTTGATCATTAATGTGTAAATAGCCAAATCTAGAGGGGGAAAGGGCTAGCTTTATTTGTTTTTATAGAAATGAGGCACGAAGTCCCCAGGTTCGGCATGGTTCAAAATATCCCACCTTTGCTGCTGGATTGGTGGAAAAATCTCTCACCAAGTGACAAAAACTATGTGAAAAGAGTCCTCGGGAATTTACCCTCTTTATTAGACATTCAACCAAATAATGCATTAATTGACGCCGCCACCATGTTCTGGGATGAGAAGAGAGCCATCTTCCATTTTGCTGACATAGAAATGACTCCCCTTTTAGAAGAAGTAGGAGGCTTCGCTGGACTCCCATGGGATAGCCCTGGTCTGTTGGTACCGGAAAACCGCACTTCTCGAGGTTTCCTGAAAATGATGGGTTTAAAAAAAACTGATGGGTTAGTCTGTCTGAAGAAGTCTTATATACCATTTGAGTTCCTTTATGAGCATTATGGGCACATCAAGTCATATCGCCTTTACCATGATGAGCTTGCCATCACTTCCCTGGGTTGGACACACCACCGGGTTTTTCTATTCATTATCTATTTTTTGGGGATGCTGATATTTCCAATGAAGGGAGAAAGGATCCACAACCGCCTAGCTATGGTCGCTAGGACTTTAATGGAGGGAATTGAGGGGCAAACCTATACTATTGTCCCTATGATTTTGGCTGAGATGTACCGGGCCTTAGACCGTAGGGGTATGAGTACTTCGAGGGTTGTAATCTGTTGCTGCAAATATGGTTGTTAGAACACTTTCAGAGAGGCAAATACCATCAAGAACTTTCGCGATGACCATGGAATGGCCACATAGCCTATCACCATCCGAAGAGAATGACTTTTATCCCAAACAGATTTGCGCAACTGGAAAACGCTGTGAGCTGGGTACATTTCTTCAGCAATCTGACTGATGAAAAAGTGCACTGGATGTTCGAATGGTTCCCTAGCAGGGAGTTCATCATTAGGTCGAGAGAGGCTCCTCATCTAGTGCTAATCAGATTAAGGGGGATCTATCCTTATGCTCGTATAAGGGTTATGAGGCAAGCTGGGAAGGAGCAGGTTATACCTCAAGTTTCCAACATGATTCAGTACAAAGCAGTCTTCAAAGGGAACACCATTCCATTCAAGTTCGAGGCACATCATATGTGGCATCAGAAGATCATTGTGGAGAAAGATACCATCGAGCCAGATCGGTATCACGCCGGCCATGTGTACTTCTACCCATCATGATTGGTAGATGATATAGCAGGGGATATAAAGCTAGGGATTAATTTGAGGAATAAGGTCATAGACGACGCTGCCGAAGCACAAGTCAAATACAAGATGTTGCGCAAAAGGGTTTTCGAGTCTGAATCCAGGCATTTGGAGCAGCATAAAGTGGACATGGAAGCAATCAACGAATGGAAAGGAATTGCTACTAAATCAATAGAGAGGTTGGAATATTTGGAGCAGGGGTTTATGGAGCTTAAGGGAAATATGAGGAAAAAGATCTCGGACTGTCAGAATGCAGAGGGAAACGAAGGAGGGAATCTAGCAAGGGCATATCTGCTGCTGGACATGCGTGACCTGGGGAATCTGATCGATGGAGCAAAGAAGGCCAAGCATGGAGAAGGTCCCTCTGGGACTAAATAGATTAGGAATGATGTTTTACTTGCTTTCGAGACTCTTTTTAGACTTTGGTTGTAACAAGGCAAATGCCATTAGTGACTTTTCTAATTATTGTTGTTTTAGTAGAGATTTGGTCCATTTATCACATTAATGGAATGCCGCAATTATTGGCATCAATTTTCTCCAAATCTATATGTCGCTTAGGCCTACCTCGGGCACAATGAGTTCCCCAAAATTAGGACGCAAATTTATAATTCTGCAATACATGTTTAAATACCGCAAACATCCTTTTAATACTCGTTACTGACTTGTTTACCTTTTTGTTTTCTTCTTTTCTTTGTTTATTCCCATCCCCTAAGGTTGGTTCGTGCATATTGGCATCATCAGCATATCATACTAGATCTAGAGGTCCACCACCTCCTTCTCCTCCAAGTGATCCTAAAAGCAAGGGAAAAGCTAAAATGGACGATATGAGTGGTATCATGAAAGATAACGCTACGCATGTAGAAAATGTCGAGACTTCGGATGGTCGGAGTACTCCGGCACAGAATGACTTGGTCTTGTGATTAGAACAGAAGATACTGGAGTTACAAGGGGAACTTGAGCAGGTCCGGAACTTGGAAAACCTTTCCCTTACCCTGAACGTCTCCGACATCAACCAACAAAACGCCTAAAACCCAGCACCTCCCCAGAACATACAAAACCAACAAAATCCTCCCGCACCTCATCAGTATGCCACACCTCCTCAAAATCCTAATCCTCCGCCAGTACCAACCTCTCCACAACATCATCACCATCCAACCCAGTATCCACAAACCACCACCTACCACACTCCTCAAAATGCACCACAACTTACCCCTGATACCCAAAACTCAACCAACGACCACCACTACGCCCAAATTCTTGGAGTCCATCAAAGCAATCCCATATACGTGGAAAACTTACCCCACACTCCAAAATAGACCCTGTACACAATGGAGTCTGCTGAGAAGGACCTTCTCATTAATAACATGGCGGAGGAACTCAAGAAGCTTACTAGTCGGGTCCAAGATGTTGAAGGTGGTAAGGCGTCGAGGGGTTGAATTATGAGGATTTGTTTATTCAGTCGAACGTTGAACTGCTAGAGGGTTACAAACCTCCAATGTTCAAAATGTTCAACGGGATGGGTGATCCGAAGGTACACTTGAGAACATATTGTGACAAGCTCGTAGGGGTTGGTAAAGATGAAAGAATCCGCATGAAATTGTTCATGAGGAGCCTCACTGGAGATGCCCTGTCCTGGTACATCAGTCAAAACCCGAAGAAATGGGTTAACTAGCTAAGCATGGCATCAGATTTTATGGATCGGTTCAGGTTCAATACAGAAAATGCGCCAGACTTGTTCTACATTCAGAATCTTAAGAAGAAGCCAATGGAAACTTTCTGCGAGTATGCTACTCGGTGGAGGTTTGAAGCTGCGAAAGTAAGGCCAACACTGGAAGAAGAACAGATGAATAAGTTCTTTGTCCTAGCTCAGGACCGCAGTATTATGAGAGACTGATGGTTATTGAGAACCATAAATTTTCTGACATCATCAAGTTAGGAGAAAGAATAGAAGGGGGGATTAAGAGCGGAATTATGACAAATTTTGAGTCACCCCAGGCTATAAACAAAGCTTTGCAGTCGGCCAGTATTTCTAAAAAGAAGGAAGTAGGGACAGTGATGGTGGCCCAAGGTCCAAAGTCTCCTCTTACGTACCAAACAGCCCCACCCACATATCAGCCTTCACCTCCCAGATACCAACAACCTGCCGCCACTTACCATACTTATAACACCCAGCCAGCACACTACCACTCCCCACCAGCCCGCCAAAACTACCAAAAACCCAGACCAAATTTTGACCGCAGACCGCCCAGACAATACACCCCAATTGCTGAACCCATCGACCAATTGTATGAGAGAATGAAGGCTGCCGATTATGTCACTCCCATTCCCGCCGTTGCCATGGAAAACTCCTCTCAGTGGGTCAATCCATAAAAGACATGTGCCTACCACTCGGGCATGAAGGGGCATACTATTGATGAATGTCGCACTTTGAAGGATAAGATTCAGACGTTGATTGATACCAAGGTTATACAAGAAAAAGAGGCCGCACCTAATGTCCGCACCAATCCTCTTTCGGATCAAAGGGGTAAGGGGTAAATGTGATAGAAACCGACGAAGAATAGGATCTGGAAGGGTCAATTGGGTTCATTCGTGAAGGGGATGGTCCTAAAATACCTCCAGTCACTCTCACACCTATCTTGGTACAGATTCAGTCACCGATTGAGGTTGAGGTAGCCGCATCGACTCCGTTTGAGGTTGAAGTAATAACGCCCTCAACTGTACCGACTCTATTTGAGGTAGAAGTGACCACACCCTTCATCGTGACGGTAGCACCTACAACGTCCTTTAAGTCCAATGCTATACCATGGGAGTATTCTGCAGAGGCGAGAAGGAAAGGAAAGGGGAAAATGGAGGAAACAGGTGCAACATAAGGCATGACCAGAACTGGTAGGGTTTACACGCCCGAGCATTTGGGAGGAACAAGTAAAGAAGCCGCTTCCAAGCCGCCTATCATTGAAACTGGCGCGGATGATCTTTGGAGAAAGGTGCAAGCAAGAGAATATTCCGTGTTTGATCATCTGAACAAAACCCCTGCTCAGATATCCATTCTATCGCTACTACAAAATTCTGAGGCACATAGGAATGCGTTGATGAAAGTGTTAAACGAAGCTTATGTACCCAACAACATTACCAGTAGAGAGATGGACAATATGGTAGGGCAAGTATTGAAAAGCCATAAGATCACTTTCCACGAAGATGAATATTCACCAGAAGGGTTGAGTCACAATAGGGCACTGCATATCACAGTGCAGTGCGAAGACAAATTCATTGCGAGGGTCTTGATAGATGGGGGTTCAAGCCTCAACATATGTCTGTTGATCACTTTGAAGAGGTTGGGTAAGGGTTTGCACGAGATACGAGCATGAACTATGAACGTGAAAGCATTCGATGGGTCTCAAAGGGCCACGATTGGGGAGACCAACCTCTGTTTGTAGATGGGCCCGACTTGATCTGATGTTGAATTTCACGTATTGGACATATCTGCCACATACAATCTGCTGTTCGGACGACCTTGGATACATGCTGCTGGGGCCGTAGCCTCCACTCTACACCAGGCCGTAAAGTTTGAATGGAATCATCAGGAAGTAATCATCCACGAGGATGGAAGCAATCCCATTTACACTAATCAAACTGTTCTGGTTGTTGAGAATAGAAGGAAGTTGGGCGGAGAAACATATCATCGCATCGACTGTGTCAATGCAATTGAGAAAGATAAATGTTGGAGCAGCAAGATAGAAATCATATTGGCATAGACAGGATATGAACCTGGCAAGGGTCTCGGTAAGAATCTCCAGGGTATCACTAAACCAATACAACTAAAGCGTCACGGTACAACCTTTGGACTTGGATATCAGTACATCTAGCAGGAGTATAACGATTGGTCGCCGCCATGGCGCAGTCTTTATTACCCTCTTGAGCAGCAAATACCGCATTTGCACCAGACATTTCAACAAGCTGACGTGATATGGGGATCTAAAGAAGATGAAGCTTTAGCTGGCCTAAGGAACCTATTTCTGGACGCTGAAGACATGGATTGCAATGCAATAGTTGAGGAGGAGGAGGAAGACCTTACAATTCAGACAGTGGGAAAAGGAGCTGTTCTCAAGAACTGGACTGTTGCACCGTCCCGGGCCCGTCGAGTTCCTGGGTAGCCTGACAATTAGCACAATCTATTTTTTTAAAACAAAAAGCAATTTTAAGCATTTTAGACATTCTCAGAATTTTGTTTGAACGTATTTTGTTTTCAAGTAATTGCTCGAGTCATCGAGCTGTACATATTTTGATGTTTTCAAGATTTATTTAATGCATTGCTATTTTAGTATTTATTATTATCCTTCTACAATATTATTATTACTTATCTTGATGAACCGACGACTATGACATGTAATGAGACAACGCAACATAAGGATAGTGATTTAGAGGAAATAGAATAAGAAGATATAATACTTGAGGAAATTGTCAGAGAAGTGGAAAATTTTGAGAACAAGCCTAAGTCCAATTTTGACGAAATCGAGATAATCAATTTGGGAGATTCCGAAACAGTCAAAGAAACTCACATAAGCATTCACCTGTCACCATCAGAGAAAGAAGAGTACACCCGTTTCTTGAAAGAGTACGAAGATATTTTCTCATGGTCTTATGATGATATGACTGGTTTGAGCACGTCTAGCGGCTCATAAACTACCTACCAATCCGATGTGTCCGCCTATAAAGTGAAACTCAGATTTTTGTGCACCAACAATATGGCAGAATACGAGGCTTGCATCTTGGGGCTCAATGTGGCCATTGACATGAATATCTAGGAATTGTTGGTAATTAGTGATTCAGACCTTCTGGTACATCAGGTTCTAGGAGAGTGGGCTACAAAGAATACCAAAATACTACCGTATCTGTATCATGTGCAAGAGTTGATGAAGAGCTTCACAAAGATAGAGTTCAAACATGTTCCGAGAATCCAGAATGAGTTTGTAGACGCATTGGCCACTCCGTCTTCCATGATACAACACCAGACAAGAATTTCATCGACCCTATTCAAATAAGGATCCATAATTGGCCGACTTATTGCGCTCATGTTGAAGAAGAAACGGATGGGAATCCGTGGTTCCATGATATCAAAGAATACCTAGCAAAAGCAGAGTACCCGGAGCATGCAAATCATACTTATAAATGCACACTCCAACGGTTATCCAACCATTTCTTCCAAAGTGGAGGAATTCTGTACAAAAGGACTCCCGACCTAGGATTGTTACAGTGTGTTGATGCCAAGGAGGCTTCCAAACTGCTCGAAGAAATACATGCCGGAACCTGCGGATCACACATGAATAGTTTCGTTCTTGTCACACCTCCTTTTTTACACACTTACCCTGAGGGATAAATGTATAAGGGAGTTTTTCCATTTAAAGTGACATTATTCGAAATGGGATTATTTATTTATTTAGAGTCGCCACTTGGGATAGGATTGGCTTTTGGTGTCCCAAGTCACCGGTTTAATTTGAATCCCAAATCGAGGAAAATTTTCGACTTCCCAATTGGAGTCTGTGAACCAGAAATTCTGAATAAGGAATTCTGTTGACCCGAGGGAAGGTGTTAGGCACCCTCGGATCCCGTTGTTCTAGCACGGTCGCTTAAACTATTGTAAATGGCTAAAATCTGATGTTTTATACATGTTATCCTATAGTGCAATTTTAAAATTATTTACCATTTTTAATCAAATTTTTTAAGAAAGTGAACGTCGTTTAAAAACGTATTTTTGGATTCACGTCACATGAAATGCAACCGGTATCCCTACGACTACTTTATTTT
>NW_017673784.1:63962-120386 GCF_001879085.1 Nicotiana attenuata
CTGGCTTGAGGGGGACCTCTTTTCAAACTGGCAGGACTCAACTTTAGGACTTCATAATGACTTGCCCTGGGGGCTCTGGCCTTTTCACTTTATTCTGCTCTCAGGACCTTTGACTTTGACTTTCTTTCCTTTCCAATATCTTTACTTTGAAAGCATCAACCACCATGGCCAGTCGGAATTGGCCTGACGCGCCCGCTGAGGCTGGATATTTTCTTTGGCTTTTGCCAGGCGGAGTCCTATAGAACCAGTCTTGCCACCTTTTCTTTGTAATAATCCCGGAATCAGAGTTAAACCGAAAGGGATTCAAGGAAGAAGTATACAAAAGGCAAGCATATGAGTTTAAAGAGAAGCGTCCCTTTCGGGGGGAAAAGAAGGACTTATCTGGGGTGCATGCTGGCTTCGAATGAACATGACATGCTTCTTGGACTGGATGCCCGACCCACACAAACCTTCAAACTTCTCGTGAACCCATTGATCCGCATTTCTAAGCCAGGGAACCTTGCCAGGACTCTTTCAGTGGTGAGACGTCTTCTTTTCGGCCGACAGCGCCCTTTGCGGGTTTTCGCCAATCGACCTCTCTCATTTCTCTTCTCCCCGACGCCCGATAGTGCTCTTTACGAGTTTTCACTAAGCGGACTCTCTCATTTTCAATTTCTCTACTCACCGTCGCCTTATGGTGCCCGAAGGTTTTCACCAATAAGACTCTCTCATTTTATTTCTCTCAATTTGACTTGTATCAAATTCCAACAATGACATTTTCACTTCCTTGCCTTTGCCAATTGATCGGAAGGACTTGGACAAGGTCTTTGGGTAAAAAGGATTTTGGGTGGAACTTACAACTTTGGAACCATTTCGGCAGATTCGTAGCCGAACCATCATATCATGTGCCCCAGTTTCAACTTTTGGGGAAATTGGGGTTTGTTTTGGTGTGACTGAACCCCAGAGAGAGGCTGCCTACGTATCCTTTCGGAATCAACTCAGACGTAGTTCAGGAAAACATTTGTTTTTGTTGTTTTTGTTTTTGTTTTGTTTGTTTTTGTTCTTCTTTCTTTTTTTTTCTTTCATTTTCTTTTCTTTTCTTCTCTTTTTTTTCTTTTTGCTTCTTTTTTTTTCTTTTCTTTTTTTCTTTCTTTTTTTTTCTTTTTTTTTTCAATAGTGGTTTCGGGTTCCAAAGAGGGTAACCAAGTAAGGGTAACCGGCTCAAATGGGTTTGAAATGAAGGAGCATATCTCTCATCTGAGTACCAGGGGGAAGAAATTCCATTCCTAGGAGATGTAAGAACTACAGCACTCCTCGAGTCATTAGCTCATGAGATATTCTCAGAAAAACCCTCTGATGAACCTGATTCTCCTCCATGCAAACCCACTCCTGCACCTTCCGTTCATTCCTAGCTCTTAGAGTCTTCCTCCGAAATGACTCTCTATCAGGTCACTACAGCAAGAGAGTTCTGAGTCCTCGTTTCAGAAAAACTAGAGGAGTGTCAAGACAAGGAAAAAGAGGAAAATGAATCCAAAGGNATGGTGAAATTATGCCCAAAACGGAAAAGAAAATAAACCCACTCAAGTTCCAGATTTTAAATCCTATATTCGAGAAGTTTGGGGGATATTTGAAGAGAGAGGGATGTAGATTCATGATGTGTGGGTGGAGGTGAGTCTACAGTGTAAATTTGGGTAGGGATTGGGTGGTGGCACGGCGGCGGCGGCGCCTAGGGTTTCATGGATTCGGGGGTTTTGGTTGGGAGTTGGAAAAAACTAGTTACGGATCCATGATGAAGAGAAGAAGGCGATACTATGGTGTAATTTTGGGGGTTGTTGGAGTTTCGCCGCCGACAGAGACGATTTCCGGCGGGCGGCGGGCGGCGGGCGAACGGGGGTACGAGGAAGGAGGGATTTGTCTTTAGGGCTTTCTAAGTATTTAGATAGTTTTATTTTAAAATCAAGATCAACTCAGGGCCGTTGGATTAGGAAGGATGGATGGCCCAGATTAATTTGCCCTTTATTGATTCAAAACGACATCGTTTTATTAATATGGGGTCCGGACCGGGTTTCTGAGGTGGGTTGGGCCAATTTTGGCCGGATCTTGGGGAATTTGGTTTGGGTTAGGAGGGATTTGTTTGGGCTGGCATTAGAATTGGCCCAAGTTACACAATACAGCCTTTTTAATCTTTTAAATTCTCAATTTCTTTATTTGTTTTTCTTCTTTTTTTCCTATTTCTTATTCAATTTTTTAGATTTTATTAAGTACAAAATTAAGAATAGACAAGACCTGATTTAACTCTAAAATTAAACTAATTAATTCTCAAAAATTAAACAAATCCTAGTTTAAAAAGAAAACTTAAGGAAAAATCAAAAACTAAAAGTAAAACAATGCACAAGGGCTATTTTGTTATTTTTTCTTATTTTTGTAATGATAATTAACTAATGACAATGTTAAAATGAGGTTCTAAGTGCAAGTATGCTATTTTTTTGTATTTTTTCATGAGTTATATCAATTAAAAATGCACAAAAATGCACACAATCACCAAATCATGCAATTAATTCCTTAAAATTCAAATAATAAAAGGAAAATCCTAATTTTAATGAATTCTATAGGAGTAATTTAAGTGAGGCAAAAATCACGTGCTCACAACTGCCCCTCTTTGCTCGGAGACGCGAAGGGTTTTCGTGCAAAGATAAATGAGCAACTATGAGAGATTTTTGCCTGCTTGGCACTCCATGAGAAGCATTTTGAAAACCGTCTGACCGAACCTTGCTTCAGAGGTTGCCTACATATCCTTGGCTATAAAGGAATAATGTCATTGTAGTTCTGGAAGTTTTGGTAGCTGGGACTACCATGAGCTGTGATTTCACTGCTGTTGCTGCTGCTACTGCTTGCTGACCTCCTTATAACACCAAAAGGAAAATCAAAGCTAAGCTAGCTATGCCTATCAACTAGGAGTTACAAAATTCCTATCTATAAATCTCTTGAAGCTTGATCATGAGTCTTAGCTGATTTTGCTGTGGACTCCGATCTGAATCTTGATGCTCGCCAGCTGTAGGTGTTGTTTCTTTCTACAGCATTAGGTCAAAGCGGGATCGGCAGAGCTTGTGACTTCAATCAAATTTTGAGCAGTCCGCCCCTTTGTTCGCTTCAACATTTGAGTTCGTTTCTTTTTGTTCTTTTCTTCTTTTCTTTATTCTGGATTGAGACTCATTCTTTTGTCGTCTCGAACCCTTGTGCCTCGATGTCAAACCTGCTTAAGACACCAAAACAAACAAACGAACGAAATTTTCCTGCCCCAGTTTTCACTGGGAATATTTCGTGTTAGTTGTGACACATATCTAAGCGATCAAATCAGGATTGTGTATCCTTGGGAATGAAGCCAGACTATGCTGGGAAATGACCGGTTTATGCCGGAAAAGAAAAGGGTCCTCGGGTTATGCCGGGGAGATCCACAGGTTATGCCGGGATTGAAAGAAAAAAAGGGTCCTTGGGTTATGCCAGGGAGGCCCACAGGTTATGCCGGGATTGAAAGAAAAAGGCTCCTTAGGTTATGCCAGGGAGGTCCACGGGTTATGCCGGGATTGAAAGAAAAAGGCTCCTTGGGTTATGCCAGGGAGGTCCACGGGTTATGCCGGGATAAAAAAAATATCCTTGGGTTATGCCAGGGAGGTCCACGGGTTATGCCGGGATTGAAAGAGAAAGGCTCCTTGGGTTATGCCAAGGAGGTCCACGGGTTATGCCGGGATTTGGAAAGAAAAAGCTCCTTGGGTTATGCCAGGGAGATCCACGAGTTATGCCGGGATTGGAAAGAAAAAAGCTCCTTGGGTTATGCCAGGGAGATCCACGGGTTATGCCGGGATTTGGAAAGAAAAAGCTCCTTGGGTTATGCCAGGGAGATCCTCGGGTTATGCCGGGATTGAAAGAAAAGGCTCCTTGGGTTATGCTAGGGAGGTCCACGGGTTATGCCGGGATTGAAAGAAAAAGGCTCCTTGGGTTATGCCAGGGAGTTCCACGGGTTATGCCGGGATAAAAAAAGATCCTTGGGTTATGCCAGGAAGGTCCACGGGTTATGCCGAGATTGAAAGAGAAAGGCTCCTTGGGTTATGCCAGGGAGGTCCACGGGTTATGCCGGGATTGAAAGAAAAAAGCTCCTTAGGTTATGCCGGGATGGGAAGAAAAAAGCTCCTTGGGTTATGCCAGGGAGATCCACGGGTTATGCCGGGATTTGAAAAGAAAAAGCTCCTTGGGTTATGCCGGGATTTGGAAAGAAAAAGGCTCCTTGGGTTATGCCAGGGAGATCCTCGGGTTATGCCGGGATTGAAAGAAAAAGGGGCTCCTTGGGTTATGCCAGGGAGATCCTCGGGTTATGCCGGGATTTGGAAAGAAAAAGCTCCTTGGGTTATGCCAGGGAGATCCACGGGTTATGCCGGGATATTTAAGGAATGGGGTCCTATGCTACCATGATTTGTTTTTCTTTTGGGATTTTCATTTTCATTTCTTTTCTTCTTTTTTCTTCTTCTTTTCCTTTTCTTCTTATTTATTTTTTATTTAGCAAAACGCATGAAAGAATTTGGGGAGAAACTTCCTTTTTGGTCGATTCCCTGTTGCAAAGATGTTTCAGCGCTTGCGCATTTCATTTCCTTTTCGGATTGCACCTGCTTCTTGCATGGTTGCTTTGAATTAAACCTGTTTTCAACAAAGAACAATTTGTTAGTTTAACGGTGGTTGGTTTTGTGGCCTTGATCCTCTCAATTGCTTGATCCCGGCCCAATTTTCGTTGAGAACTTTGCTGCTTGCTGGTCTTGAGGGGGAACCTCTTTTCCAACTGACAGGTCTCAACTTTAGGACTTCATGATGACTCGCCCGTGTGGGCTCTAGCCTTTTCACTTTATTCTGCTCTTAGGACCTTTGCCTTTGACTTTCTTTCTTTTCCAATGTCTTTGCTCTGAAAGCATCAACCACTATACTCAATCGGGATTGGCCTGACGCGCCCGCTGAGGCTGGATATTTTCTTTGGCTTTTGCCAGGCGGAGTCCTATAGAACCAGTCTTGCCACCTTTTCTTTGTAATAATCCCGGAATCAGAGTTAAACCGAAAGGGATTCAAGGAAGAAGTATACAAAAGGCAAGCATATGAGTTTAAAGAGAAGCGTCCCTTTCGAGGGGAAAAGAAGGACTTATCTGGGGTGCATGCTGGCTTCGAATGAACATGACATGCTTCTTGGACTGGATGCCCGACCCACACAAACCTTCCAACTTCTCTTGAACCCATTAATCCGTATTTCTAAGCCATGGAACCTTGCCAGGACTCTTTCAGTGGTGGATGTCTTCTTTTCGGCCGACAGCGCCCTTTGCGGGTTTTCGCCAATCGACCTCTCTCATTTCTCTTCTCCCCGTCGCCCGATAGTTCTCTTTACGAGTTTTCACTAAGCGGACTCTCTCATTTTCAATTTCTCTACTCACCATCGCCTTATGGTGCCCGAAGGTTTTCACCAATAAGACTCTCTCATTTTATTTCTCTCAATTTGACTTGTATCAGATTCCAACAATGACATTTTCACTTCCCTGTCTTTGCCAATTGATCGAAAGGACTTGGAAAAGGTCTTTGGGTAAAAAGGATTTTGGG
This sequence comes from Nicotiana attenuata, assembly GCF_001879085.1. Lineage (NCBI taxonomy): Eukaryota > Viridiplantae > Streptophyta > Magnoliopsida > Solanales > Solanaceae > Nicotiana > Nicotiana attenuata. The sequence goes on from NW_017673784.1 coordinate 69,570, forward strand.
TGGAACTTAAGACTTTGGAACCATTTCGGCGGATTCATAGACGAACCATCATATCATCTGCCCCTGTTTCAACTTTTGGGGAAATTGGGGTTTTTGTTTTGGTGTGACTGAACCCCAGAGAGAGGCTGCCTACGTATCCTTTTGGAATCAAGTCAGACGTAGTTCAGGAAAACATTTGTTTTTGTTGTTTTTGTTTTTGTTTTGTTTGTTTTTGTTCTTCTTTCTTTTTTTTTTCTTTCATTTTCTTTTCCTTTCTTCTTTTTTTTTTCTTTTTACTTCTTTTTTTTTCTTTTTTTCTTTCTTTTTTTTTCTTCTTTTTTTTTCCAATAGTACTTTCGGGTTCCAAAGAGGGTAACCAAGTAAGGGTAACCGGCTCAAATGGGTTTGCAAAGGTTTGATAGTGTTTAGGTAGCGGGAATGAAAGCCTTCATCATCTCAATTGGACAAAGTTGTCACCGCAGAAAGTCTAGACATAGTACCTTTTTACTGTATCTGCGTTCACAGCTGCTTCGGGATCATTTCCTTCGATGTCTCCTAGATACAATGCTCCTCTCGGCAATATCTTTCTGATGATGTGTGGACCTTTCCAATTAGGAGCAAATTTTCCTTTTGCTTCCTGATGATGTGGAAGAATGCGCCTTAACACAAGTTGTCCCACTTCAAAATTCCTGGGACGCACCTTCTTGTTGTAAGCGCGGGCCGTTCTTTGTTGGTGCAACTGCTCGGATGTGCCCTGAGTACAGCACACTCTTTTGCTGTAATGTATGCACCTTTGCAACCCGCGAACCAATTTTCCTTCAATTGTTCCAATTCATTGTTTTATTTCCTCAAGGTTACCTTCTTTGCATTTCGACTCTTGATTCATTATTTCGAAATCTGACAGCGTTTTGGGATCTAGGCATGAAGTCCGCCAGCATGTCATGTTATTTAAAGCTGCATTATTAGAGCTAAAGAGAAGAAATGAAGGAGAAAAATAGCAAAATCAGAAAGGATAAAGAAAAATGAACAATGAAATATTGATTTCATTTCTTGGAATTTTAAAGATAACAGGGTTCACATTCGGGAACTTAAAGACAAGAAACTAAAAGAAACATCCGAGTTACACCCTGGAATAACTCGGGATGCATAAAAAGTAGCAGGACGGGTCTACCGAGACTCCCGCCTGATCTGGAATGGCGTAGCCTTCCAGTTTTGAAGCTTGGCGCTTGGTCCCATGTATAACACCATAGCGGTGCTAGTGCCCTCTCCCGGCTGGACCATGTGGGTTTCGTAGAGCATTTTCCTCATTGCCCCACGTATTTCCTCACTTTCTTTAGCCGTGAAAACCTCATCATCTTCCTCTTTACTGTACTTAGGCTTGACAAAAGTTTCATACAAATGTACCACCTCATAATCGGCCATTTTCCTTTTTGAAAGAAAACTTCTGCTTCTTCAGCACTCACAGGCTTCTTAGGCGGAAAACGCCTTCTGGTGGCATTGTTTACCTCCTCTACATTTGAATATTTCTCAACAGGGGGTTTTCTAGCAGCTCTCCCAAGATCTCTTTATCCTTGTACGTAACCACCGACTGATGATAATTTCATGGTACTGCAGCAGGGTTCGTCATAGGCTTCTGTGGTACGCGTCCAATAACCACTGGCTCACTCGGCCGGGGTGGTTTGATTGCCCCGCATCACATAGGCTTGCTTGGGTACGTACACTTGTGTTCCTTTTTTCAAATCGGCTTTCTTTTCTGGTTCTGTCTTGGTGACTTTGCTATTCTTTTCCCCTTTATCTTGCTTTGGGGCAACCCCTGGCTTTCTTTCTGCGTCAGCAATAGCAATGATGGCCTTTAATGCCGGATCGAACTCATTATCCTCACAGATCATCCCAATCACAAGCCCATTATTGTGGGCTGGCAAAGGATTGTTGGTCATATTTGGGACCTCCTCGTCCCTTAGCACTATCTTTCCTTGTTCTATCAAGTCTTCCACGGCTTTTTTCAAAGTCCAACAGTTTTCTGTATCATGCTCCTCAGCTCTTGAGTGATAAGCGCATCGGACACCCCGCTGATAGTAAGGCGATTCCGGGTTTTGCCTGTTTGGAGGTATGGGCTGCAGCAGACCTATTTGAACAAGCTTCGGAAACAGACTGGAGTAGGTTTTACCGATTGGTGTAAAATTTGGTCTCCTGGGTGGTTCCCGAGGACGGAAGTTATTCTGCGGAGGACGGGGGTTATAGTGGTTTTGGTGAGGAGGCTGGTTTCTTGGGAATGGAGTTTTATTTCTATTGGCATGTTGCTGCGGTCGTGCAAAAGGTTGAACATTCATGACCGCGTACGGTTAAGGAGCATAGTCCATGTCCTGGTGAGGTTAATAATGTTGAGGGGTTCTTTCTGGGAACATGGGTCTAGGAGCACGGTGTCTTCTTGCACCCGATACCACCATGGATGTTTCTTCTTTCTTCTTGGCCATTCCTCCAGACCCGCCTTGAATGGCTTGGGAAGTTGCTCTAATGGCTAACTGGCTCAGAATTCTGCCTGTTTTCAATCCATTCTCCACCATTTCACCAATTTTAATAGCTTCTGCAAATGGTTTACCCATAGCTGACATCATATTTTGGAAATAATCAGCTTCCTGAGCTTGAAGAAACACCGTGACCATTTCAACCTCGTCCATTGGAGGCTTTACTCTCGATGCCTGCTCACGCCATTTGATTGCATATTCCCGAAAACTTTCTGAGGACTTCTTCTTTAGATTTGCCAATGAGTTCCGGTCTGGAGCAATGTCTATATTGTACTGGAACTGTCTAACAAAGTCTCTCGCGAGGTCGTCCCAGATGTGCCATCGAGAGATATCTTGATCCATATACCACTCGGAGGCAATACCCACCGAGCTTTCCCCAAAGTAAGCCATGAGCAATTCTTCTTTTCCTCCAGCCCCACGCAATTGATTGCAGTATTTCTTAAGGTGAGCAATGGGATCGCCATGCCCATCATACTTTTCGAACTTTGGCGTTTTAAATCCCATAGGCAGGTGCATGTGAGGGAACATGTACAGATCAGTATAAGAAACACTTTTCTGCCCGCTTAAACCTTGCATATTCTTTAAGCTCTGCTCAAGGCTCCTCATTCTTTTCGCCATCTCATCTTGTTCAGGAGCTTTGGGAGTTTTATCCTGCCCCAGTGTAAGCTCGAATGGCAGTGGCTGAGGGTAAGTGTATGTGGGATATTGGGGAGGATTTGCTTGAAAGATGGGATTTTGGAAAGTGAAGGCCGAGGGATCAAAAGCAGGCCTAGGTAGTGAAGGTTGTGTGGTGGCGGAGCATGGTGGAGCAGTAAAAATATTGGCGCTGCTCCTGATGTGAACACCTGGGGGCGCACCTCAGAAGGTGTTCCTATAAAGTGAGCAGACGGGGTATTCGGGTGACTGATGGGGATGTTAGAAGTACCCCCGGTTCTCGGGAACAATTCAGGAAAGCCAGGGATAGCACTTGGAGGCTCCCTGCTATTAGTCCATGCGTCCCACATCTCCATCACTCGGAGACGTAATATCCGGTTTTCTTCAGCTGTGGCAGACTCGGAGGCCGGGATCCCTGAGATGGGGCTGTCTTCGGTGATGAGAACTGGTGGCAAAGTCATTTCAGACGACATTTCTGTACTTCCTTTTGATCTGGTGAAATATCGATGCGATGCCAGCTTACCAAAAACCAACCACCGTTTCTAAATTCCTAAGCTGGAATTGACAGCAACAACGGTTAGTTTGAGACAAGTAACAGATAGGTAACCTCATATTGGGGTGTGATGCACCTATACAGTTAAATGAGTGTCTATATGTTTGCCACGGTTGCATGCATCATCCCGGCTTTCTTCCCGTTTCTCTTTTTTATTTATTTATTTCTGTTTCCTTGCTTTTGCTTTCTGGTTTTCTCTCATTTTGATTTTTCTTTCCTCTCCATTTTCTTTCCTTTCTGGCCTTTCTCTTTTTTTGTTTCTTTTCCACTCTGTTTTTCCTTTTATTTCCTTCCCTCGTATTTTTTTTTCTTAGGGTTACGGTCGAATCCTATGGAGATTGCCTACGTATCATGACATCGCATGAATCAGACCAAGCGTAGTTCTTGCAAATAAGGTAAGTAAGCTAACTCTTTATTTTTGGAATTTTGAAAGAAATGCTTTAAAAGAAAAAGGGAAATATTTTATTTTTTTTGATTTTTGATTTTGATTTTTCTTTTGATTTTTTGAAAGAAAGACGTCTAAAAATTTCTTTTCTTTTTATTGGAACTTTGGGAATTTTTAGAAGTAAAAAGAACTATTTTATTTTTTTTGATTTTGAAAGTTGCCTCTTAATTTCGGAAAAGGGACTTTTACGAAAATGTTTTGGATTTTTGAGCAAAAATATTTTCGGACTCAATTTTTCAAAATTTGTATTTTTTTTATATTTTTTTATTTATGAAAGAAAGACATCTAAGGAGTATTTTAATGATTTATTTTGACCTAAAAGGAAAAAGTGGCTATTTTTCAAAAAATTTATTTAAGCAAACAAAGACTCGGTTTTGCAGATACGGCCTTTCAGCACTTCTGGGAGGAAGATTTTAAGACTGTGCCTGTTAACCGTTTAAAATGACCCAAGGTGGCTGTTCTTGCAAAAGCGGCCTTCCGGCGCCCTTTTGGGGACATTCGGCTTAATTTAAGCAAGAATGGCATCACTTGACTTATTTGTGACAAAAATTAAAATTTTGGTATCTTTGGCTATTTTTGCAAAAGGGTGGTTGGACTCGATGAGGGTTGCCTACGTATCTCACATCCGATGAGAATCAAACTAGCGTAGTTCGGGCAGATTGGACAAAAACCAAATTTACTTTTTCAACAACAATCCTCTTTTTTTTTTTTTTGCAAATATTTTCCTTTCTTCATTTTTTCAATAATCTGGCAGCATTTCGGTACTATTTGGGCATTGGTTTTTCAAAGCAAGTGGTTACCCTCACTTAGTCCTAACACTGCTAGTTTTCTCAATTTTCTCTTATACAAGCCGGTCAACATGCAAAGTCGATCAAATAAATGCACAAGTAGCACGTAAGATGCATCAGGATGGTCTTTTTCATTTCAGGTCACCTGTCCTAGACGGACCCAACCCCTGTGTTGAGGCTCCTAGGTCAAATGCATATGATGCAAACAAACGTTCCTACTAGGGATCAGGCATGAGGTTTTGTTCTTCTAGGTCTAAACCCTGGGTTTATTGGTCTAGACCTGGCTTACCCGAGCGGACAACTTGAGCCGAGGGGGAGGCAGCGTACCGGGGATACAGAAGCTCTGCCGGCTTAGCAACTTATCCAAACCCCGTTCTAAATAGGAAAAGACTCTAAACAGAAGAGAAGCTACACGAAGTGCACCCTTCTCCATGATGTAGAAGACTCAGAGAGAGGAAGGGATTCGTAACAGTTTATAAATACAATTCAACAAATATCAAAGCGGTAAAACATTTAGCACATATAGCATGGAACATGTAGGAAAATCAGATAAGCCAAATATAACAATTATACTAGGCTCGAATTCTTGAACCCTGAATCGAAATTCTGGGTTCGTTTCCCCAGCAGAGTCGCCAGAGCTGTCACACCTCCTTTTTACACACTTACCCTGAGGGATAAATTTATAAGGGAGTTTTTCTATTTAAAGTGACATTATTCGAAATGGGATTATTTATTTATTTAGAGTCGCCACTTGTGATAGGATTGGCTTCTGGTGTCCCAAGTCACCGGTTTAATTTGAATCCTAAATCGAGGAAAATTTTCGACTTCCCAATTGGAGTCTGCGAACCAGAAATTCTGAATAAGGAATTCTGTTGACCCGAGGGAAGGTGTTAGGCACCCTCGGATCCCGTGGTTCTAGCACGATCGCTTAAACTATTATAAATGGCTAAAATCTGAGTTTTTATACATGTTATCCTATAGTGAAATTTTAAAATTATTTACCGCTTTTAATCAAATTTTTTAAGAAAGTGAACGTCGTTTAAAAACGTATTTTTGGATCACGCAACATGAAATGCACCCGGATCCTCGACACATTTTTATTCAACGTTTTGGGATTTGGATTTGGATTGCATGAAATGCACACCCGTATTTAGGAAGGTAACATTATTAAAAAGCGCGCCTAAAGCGACTAACGCGTTATTAACTTTGCGGGAGGCCATGAAAATTCGCTAAATGGCCCGTCCCAAATTCTACGTATTTTAATATAAACATCCAAAGAGGGCCACGCAATTTATGAGTTTTATTTGGCGTGGCGCACCTCGTTTTATTTTTAAAGGCCATCCTAAAAGGGACTATTATTTTCTAGTAAGGATTGTCTCTAAAAGACCTAATTAATTAGCATTTCGGCCTCAAGTTCAAGTCCACACTTAAACAAGAGGGAGGCCCCCTTAATTCAAGTGTGCCTGGAAGGCCCAATTGTGTTACATAATTAAATCCATAACCTTAATAAGCATTCGAACCTTCAGCATTTTGGGCTTCAAAATTGGCCCAGGAAGAAGGAAAATACGCTTGCCCAGCTTTGGGCTTTTGATTATGTTATTAGGCCCAATTATCAGTTGAACGTGAAGGCCTTGTTGCCTTGGCTCACGATGAAGCCCATAAAATTAGTTTCTGAGCCCGTCGGCTATTTTGTAAAAATCAGTGTGTCACTTATTCTAATCAAAGACTATTAGGCAAATATTCAAACTAGTGTAAGGCTGGTCATTAGCTAATTGTTAATCTGGAATCTATCAGTCAATTAACCTCGCAATTATACATCTCAAACAAATTCAACGATGATCTGGACACTTTTAATAGGCAAAGATGAAATCCTGTGAGTTGTATTTTTGATAGGCATGCAGTAAATACACGAAAAATCCAGTCCTTTCTTCTTTAAGCTACAAGACAAATTTAGTCTAATATGAAAATGTAAGGCTGAAATTAAGTATACTAACTGCTACTTGAAACACATTTCTCTAATTCTAAAAGGTCTAATAATTCAATTGTTCACAAATCACACTAAATAAGTATTTGTTCAAATGAATATCACAACTAAGTATTAAAAGCTAATATAAGGACAAATTCATGTGAAAACTAGGCATTTCTTCATCATTTAATTCAAAAAGTTGTTTATACATATTGCTTCACACTTCCAGATCACCTGGGTCGAGGAAATGTACCTGGAATTGAAGTAAGATAAATGAGGAAGGAATCAGCAATAGCAAACAAAATCAGCAGTGAAATCAACAGCACAGGATCAGTTTTAACTCCAAACAGCCTCACAAAGCCCAGGAAAGAATGAAGGAGTAATAGCACCCACAGAATAACCAAAAATCAACTTGATTGAACCCAAACACACTCAAAAACAAACCCAGGAACACTTCTGGATTCAGGCAACCAATCACCAGGACTATTTCAACTATTTCTATCCTTATCTAAGCTAGAAACATGGATTAACAATCAGAACTTGAAATTAAACTCAGAAAATTCAATAGAAGAGCATTTTTTAGTTTTTTCTGCTATTTTTGGTTTTTTAGAAGGTTTCAGATCTAAGAGGGAATCTCACACTCTCAAATTTTAGCTTTTGTTTTTGAATTTGAAATTCAAAAATTTTTCAGATGTTCAAACTTGCAGAAAATGTTTTGGGGGGAATTTTAGGTGCTGGAACTTTTGGGAATTTTTCAGATGCTCCTAACTTGTTCAAGAAGGCAAGGGGGACTGCCTTTTATAGGCAGAAACGAGGGGGAAGCTTCCAGATTTCACTTACCCCTTTTCCCCCTCTTTTATTTTTAGTTTTTTATTCATTAGTCCTTCATTTTCTAACTTGTTTCTCAAGTTACTGCCCTAAGTCCTGAAATTTCAATTAAGGCCCTATTTTAGAAGATCCTAGAAGGTTCTAGCTTCAACTACAACATTGCTACCCAATCCTGAATACCCAAACTAACCCCGAATACCCCTGAAATTACCTACCTAGGTCAAAACTAACCTAACCCTTTGACTAAGTCATGGTCAATTAACAAAATCAATTCAGCTAAAATCAAACAACAACCTAATTGTCAATCAGACCCTCAAAGTTGAACTAACAATCCAACTAAACATATTTCAAGCTAAAATTAATAACCAAACTCAGAATTAAAGACTGCTACTGATAATCATCAATCAATCAACAAAACAGAATCATCTACACTATAACAATCCATATGATCAAAAGAAGGGAACAACACCAAACTACAAAGAAAATCTAAAACTGAGCAAACGAGATCAAGGAATATCAAAAACAGGCATCAATGAACTAACAAGAAACAGAAAACTGGAATTAAAACTAGTTTAAAAATAGAAGACAATTCAAATATCAAATGAAACGAAAAACAAAACTAGGAAACTTACCAATTTTGAACTCGGACACAACTGCCTTTCCAATTTCGACCACGAGATGATATCAATCAACCATTCTTGTCAAGAACGATCAAATAATATCAGCTCATGGTGAAATTGTGCCCAAAACGGAGAAGAAAATAAACCCACTCAAGTTCCAGATTTTAAATCCTATATTCGAGAAGTTTGGGGGATATTTGAAGAGAGAGGGATATAGATTCATGATGTGTGGGTGGAGGTGAGTCTACAGTGTAAATTTGGGTAGGGATTGGGTGGTGGCGCCTAGGGTTTCATGGATTCGGGGGTTTTGGTTGGGAGTTGGAAAAAACTAGTTACGGATCCATGATGAGGAGAAGAAGGTGATACTATGGTGTAATTTTGTGGGTTGTTGGAGTTTCGCCGCCGACGGAGACGATTTCCGGCGGGCGGCGGGCGAACGGGGGTACGAGGAAGGAGGGATTTGTCTTTAGGGTTTTCTAAGTATTTAGACAGTTTTATTTTAAAATCAAGATCAACTCAGGGCCGTTGGATTAGGAAGGATGGATGGCCCAGATTAATTTGCCCTTTATTGATTCAAAACGACGTCGTTTTATTAATACGAGGTCCGGTCCGGGTTTCTGTGGTGGGTTGGGCCAATTTTGGCCGGATCTTGGGGAATTTGGTTTGGGTTAGGAGGCATTTGTTTGGGCTGACATTAGAATTGGCCCAAGTTACACAATACAGCCTTTTTAATCTGTTAAATTCTCAATTTCTTTATTTGTTTTTCTTCTTTTCTTCCTTTTTCTTATTCAATTTTTTAGATTTTATTAAGTACAAAATTAAGAATAGACAAGACCTGATTTAACTCTAAAATTTAACTAATTAATTCTTAAAAATTAAACAAATCCTAGTTTAAAAAAAGAAAACTTAAGGAAAAATCAAAAACTAAAAGTAAAACAATGCAAAAGGGCTATTTTGTTATTTTCTCTTATTTTTGTAATGTTAATTAACTAATGACGATGTTAAAATGAGGTTCTAAATGCAAGTATGCTATTTTTTGTATTTTTTCATGAGTTATATCAATTAAAAATGCACAAAAATGCACACAATCACCAAATCATGCAATTAATTCCCTAAAATTCAAATAATAAAAGAAAAATCCTAGTTTTAATGAATTCTATAGGAGTAATTTAAGCGAGGCAAAAATCACGAGCTCACAGTTCTAGCCAAGAAGATATTGAGAGCAGGATATTTTTGGATGACTATGGAAATGGACTGCATCAGGTATGTCCAAAAGTGTCATCAATGCCAAATACATGCAGGTATGATATGGGTGCTACCAAATGAACTCAATGCAATAAGTGCACCTTGGCCTTTTGCTGCTTAGGGAATGGATGTCATCGGTCCGATTGAACCCACCGCTTCAAACAGGCACAAGTTCATTTTAGTGGCCATAGACTACTTCACAAAATGGGTTGAGGCTGCATCTTACAAGGCTGTAACCAAGAAAGTCGTCGCAGATTTTGTTAGGGATCGTATTGTTTGCCGATTCGGGGTGCCAGAATCCATCATCACCGACAATGCCGCCAACCTCAAAAGTGACTAAATGAAGTCTATGTGTGAAACCTTCAAGATCAAGCATATGAATTCCACAGCATACATGCCTCAAATGAATGGAGCCGTGGAGGCCGCAAACAAGAATATCAAGAAAATATTGAGGAAGATGGTAGACAACCGCAAGCAACGGCACGAGAAATTACCATTTACCTTGTTAGGTTATCGTACCACAATCCGCACATCAACTGGAGCAACCTCATACTTGCTGGTCTACGGTACTGAAACTGTAATTCCCGCCGAAGTCGAAATTCCTTCTTTAAGAATCATACAAGAAGCTGAACTCAGTGATGCAAAATGGATAAGAAGTCGCTATGAGCAATTAGCTCTCATTGACGGGAAAAGAATGAATGTGGTATGCCATGGTCAACTTTATCAGAACAGTATGTCCAGAGCTTTCAACAAAAGGGTCAGACCTAGATAGTTCACACCGGGGCAGCTGGTGCTGAAACGGATCTTCCCGCATCAAGATGAATCCAAAGGGAAATTTTCACCCAATTGGAAAGGGCCCTACATGGTTCATAGAGTACTAACAGGAGGAGCACCCATACTTGCAGAAATAGATGGAGAGATTTGACCAAAGCCTATCAATTCAGACGCAATCAAAATATACTTTGTTTAGATTATTTGCATTTCATCATGTGATATAACTAAACTACGCTTGACCTGATTCCCGTTTAAGAGGGGATACATAGGTAGCCCTGTGGGTTCGGTCACAACTCAATAAAATCTTCATTTTCATCATGGTCAGAAACTGGGGCAGAATTTTGAGGAGGACCCTCAAAATTCCGGAGCAAGACCAGCCAATTTCATTACATGTTGAACGGCCAAAGAAGCGCTTATTGAACTGGGGCAGGATTTTGAGGAGGACCCTCAAAATTCTAATGCAAAGAATTCGCAATGTCTCTAAAGTGTCACAGTCATTGGTTCATCTAATTTACTTGATATTGCATACTACTATGTTTTTAAATAACTACATTCATCAAATGCACACATATTTTTCTCGAAAACCTTTATTTTATAAATAGTCGGATGCTACGCAGGGTAACTTGAACAGGATCTCGACACAGGGTAAAAGAAAAGCAAAGCAAGCAAGCGAAGGAACGAACCAACCTTCCTCGCAAAACTCACAATTTTTCTTTGGATGCAGGAACAAGGAATATTCGCAAATACACACACACACATCAAAAATCATAACGACAAGTTGCCAAACGCAAACACGTCCCCATCTAAGAAATACTCTACTATCACTCATTGTCTTTTCTTTGCATGAGGCTAAGCATTGCCTCCCTAGTTGTATAATGCTAGGCATTATCTTCCATTGCATGAGACTAATCCATGTCTCCTTTTCCTGCATGAGGCTAAACATTGCCTCCCTAATTGCATAAGCCTAAGCTTTGCTTTCCATTGTTTGAGACTAAGCCTTGTCTCCTTTTCTGGCATGAGGCTAAGCATTGCCTCCCTAATTGCATAAGGCTAAGCATTGCCTTTCATGAGACTAAGCACTGTCTCCTAATTGCATGAGACTAAGCACTGTCTCCCTTTCTTTGCATGAGGCTAAGCCCTGTCTCCTCAACTGCATAACACTAAGCATTGCCTTTCATGAGACTAAGCACTGTCTCCTAATTGCATGTGACTGAGCATTGTCTCCTATTTTGCATAAGGCTAAGCCCTGCCTCCCTAATTGCATAAGGCTTAGCATTGCCTTCCCTTGCATGAGACTAAGCCCTGTCTCATTTTCTTGCATGAGGCTAAGAATTGCCTCCCTAACTACATAAGGCTAAGCATTGCCTTTCATTATATGAGACTAAGCCCTGTCTCCTTTTCTTGCATGAGGCTAAGCATTGCCTCCCTAATTGCATAAGGCTAAGCTCTGCCTTTCCTTGCATGATACCAAATGCTATGCTACTTGAAATCTAGCACTATTTTCTACTTTCGCGGGGCTAAGCTCTGCCCCCAATCTTATACAAGATTAAGCTTTGTCTTGTTTCGCTTCGCATATGACCTAGCATTATGTCTTTGCATCTCATAGGCTGAAACATCGCCATTTTGTCCAAAGGCGTCATAGTCCGAAGGCATCATCCTCATAGCCAGAAGACACCATGCCATGGCCTGAGGATCTCTCAATATTGCACATCATTATTCAAAGGCGCCATAGTGCAGAGGCACCATTTTCATGGCCCGAGAACATCATTTCATGGCTTTCGAATCCTTTATCACACGATTCATGGCCCAGGACATCATGGTCTAAGGACACCATCCTCATCGTCCAAAGACAACTTTCATGGTCCAAAGGGAATTTGCATCATGTGTAAGCTCTCGCATGCATCGTATTTTAAGTTTTGCAGGTAATCCAGGAAGTAACCGTTCTTCAAACGGAAGCAATCTTCGCTCCGATTTCCGTTCATAACGTTCACATCCTGCAATTGTTTCAAACATAACTAACCACCATCAATTACTCGTTTTTTTAACTCTATGACCATTCAGATATTTTCTCTATAACACATCCGTAATGTTTCAGATTCACATTGAAGACTCCACATAAATTCGTCTGATACTGTCCTACCCAAACGAACCCTTTCCAAAACATACGACCATTCCTATAACAACTCCAGGTTTCGTTCACCGTTGGATCCAGAACTACACATGGCCTGATTCTCGTAACACTAGGGATATGTAGGCAACTCAGGAACCAGGGTTCGACCCCTATTTGTTTTTAAAATTATATCCTCCTCCACTCAATTCGGCCAAAATTGGTCATCATTTCTTTAGCCGACAACTCTTTCTTCATTCCCGGGTAAAGAGGAGCAGTTGTTGATACCTAATTTTGCCCTCATATTTTCTCAAACAATATATATACTCTCAAAATAGCATTTTTTCATCATTATTTAGTTTACAAACCTATACAAGTATTTTTCATAATTTTCCATAATTTTTAAAGGCTCTAAACTAATTTCCTTCTACATTTTTATTATATAAATATCTAATAATTATCCTTTAAATTATTTTAGGATGACTTAATCATCCAAACTTATTATTTACACCAACATGTATGTTTTATAATATCTTACTTCATTTTTCTATAATGACATTTGCATTTTTAGGCTAATTGCATATTTTTGAAATAATAGCCTACATTCATGTATAATTACATTATTTGTGCTAAAATAGCTTTTTTATATTTTTATAATATTGAGTTATTATTGCTAATCATTTTAGTGCGGTCTCTCTCGGGAAAGATGGATCAATTTCTCTTCTTTCTTTTTGATTTCTATTCTCGAAAGCGTGTAGACAGAAGGCCCTTTTTTCGGACTGTCTTGTTTTCAGGCCTCCACGGCCGTCCGGGGTTCTCCATTCTCAAAAAGCTTCAACTTTCCCACGTGTGCGCAAGCTTGCGAATAGTTTCTACGATCATTCTATGTAATTTATTAAACCGGTTTATGCTTGTAGCTACCCCTGGGGAGAATACGTGTAGGCGAGAGGTGTAAGCACCGCGAGGTCTGAAGCCAGATCGTACTAAAGACAATGAAAAAATTTCGAAAATGAGATATTTATAAAAAATAAAGTGCATAAATAATATTTTTATTTATTTATTAAGCATTTTTCATAAATTATTTTGATAATTTTAGGTATTTAAATAACAACCCAATTTTTTAATCAATTTCGGACCAAATGAATGGCCCAAACACTCAAATACCTAGCTCAATTACCCCAACCCAAAGCCAAACGACCCATGATCAATACCCGGTCGCGACCCGCTTATAAACAACCTGCCCCATTTAATTTCTTATCTCGGTCGTTGATCTCTTAAGATCAACGGCCACCATCCCTTTCCCCCTTTTTAATTAACCTAACCCCAGAAACCCTACCCCATTTCATAGAGACCGTCGCCCCTATTCTCTCTGTCACTCCTTTCTTCTTCAACCAAACCCTAATCGCCGCCCCCCCTAAAACCTTCTCCTAATCCTAATGAATATGGGATTCGGTTGCCATTTCTTTCCATATCCAACCCCTTTTTGGTACTGGGTGTTCTCCTATGGTATTACCTAAGTGCTTGCCACTCTTCCGAAATCGAACCAAAATGGTTCAAATCTCTGATTTTGAACGCTATTCTGTTTTAAACAGGTAAAATTGCATAAAAATTGAAGAAAACTATAAATGGTCTAAAATATTAAAAATTAAATACCTATGGGGCTTACGCCCCGTGCCTCGGGGCTTACGCCTCACTGCAGCATATGTAAAACGCCTCGCCTTACGCCCGCGCTTTTTACATTGCTTGCCACCATCTCTACTACTCAACCCTAAGGTATTTTTAGTCCGAATCTATTTCATTAAATGCACATCTCTACGTATGGGGGTCGTTTCGATAATATTACTTCCTCCGTTTCATATTAAATAAGGTACTTTCCTTTTTAGTCTGTTCCAAAATAAATGACACATTTCTAAATTTGGAAATAATTCAATTTTAAACTCCTCATTTTACCCATTTTACCCTTAATGAGAAGCTTTTATAACTACACAAAACTCATGGCCCCACAAAGCTTTACCCCTTAAGCTTTTAAAACCACAAATTTTAAAAGTTTTTTTTACCTTAAACTCCGTGCCGAGTCAAACTACCTCATTTAATTTAAAACGAGGGAGTATTAATTTTGGGATAAAATTTCAAGCCCAGCCTTAAAAAGTTCCTTTTGTGTCAATCTCCTAAAAAATTGGCAACTATAGCCTACTGAAAAATTTTCAATCCTAAATCTAACAGCAAAGTGCAAATATCACACCGTCGTATATATCCCTATCACCGCCGCGAGTTCACCGGAACCCCATTTTTAGTAACCCATGGCATTAGAGAGACACAATAATAGTTGGTGAAAAGGACTCATCTCTGTCGTTGATTGTATACCATTAAATATCGTTAAAGCTTGGTTTAGATTTTTAGATCAGCTTATTTGTACTTGTTTCGATTAGGCGATATCGAATTTTGTTGGAAATCTCTTAAGGAGCTTGAATATCAATTTTTGAGGTGTTTGGAGATAATTTAAGACAGATTTGAGCTGATTTTCCGACAGACAACTCGAGAGTGAAGATGGCTCCATCCGTATATCCTCCCATATATCTATGTACATATCACCAATAAGTTACATATATTGACACCAGATAGCTAATAAATTTATATCACAACAATAATGTGTATATCATAAATTTTTTGTGTGTATATCAAAACATATATTAAATTTTTATTTTCCTTCTTCCTATATCTAAAATATAAAAATATAAATATAGTTGTTTAAAATTTATTGTTGTCTCTATATATATTATATAATATCCAATAAAATATATATTTTAATATATGTGTATTATATAAATATAATATACTAATTCTATAAGTATTTTGTATAGCGAATGCAATTAGTTTCGATCGACCGTTTGTTTCTTAAAATAGGAAGGACCCATCCCAACCCAACCCAATACCTCATACATACATACATACATACATACATATATATATATATATATATATATATATATATATATATATATATATATATATATATATATATATATATATATTAAAATAATACTAAAAATGAATCCTTACCCCTACAAAATCTTAGTTTGGAATGTATGAGATTCTAACAAAAAAAAAGAAAAGAAATAAAAGGTATAATTAGGGAGCACTTGAAACAAAAATGCCATCAAATTGAATGAACACTTGAAAAGAAAAATAAAAGGTAGAAGTATCATGTTTTGAAGGATTCATTTTTGGTATTATTTTAATTTATATATATGCGTATTTGGTCGGGTGGGTATTATTTATTAGACAAAAAATAAAAAAAATTGTGAAATAAGAAAATACTACCAGAAAATTGTGTTTTTCGGTCACTATGATTTTTATGTGAGTTAGTAAAAGTTATATGATTTTTGTATGAAAAAATAAAATTATATGAAAAAAGTCATAGTTATATGACCATTTATGAAATTTACCCCAAACATGATTAGAAAATCAACAGTGATACCAAAATGTCCTATTGCTATTGCTGTCATCCCCCCATTTTTATATATGGAAAACTTACACAAATGTCCCAAATAAATCTCAACTTACCAACCTCTAGCCATTAATCATAGACTTACCAAAACTAGCCAATAAAAATTAAAAAAATCATATAATAGGGGTTATTTCTCTCAAAGAATCACATGCAAAAATCACCTTGCATATTTTTAAGCGTGATTAGCAACACTAGATACAAGACGGAAAGGAAATTTTTATGGATGAGTAGCAAATAAGGTGATGAAATACAAAAAATATATACAATATTCCAAAAATCTAAACAAAAAAGGAACTTTTTCAATGGGTATAGTTGAAATTCATTGAAAATATATAGATAAGTCAATATACAAAATTTGAAGAAGATTAGAGGTGATTTGGACTGATTTTGTATCAAAATTCGTAATTAAATCGAGTTCAAAAAAGTCTTCTGTGACACATGTATCACGCATGTATCTCACACACAGGTATACATAGAATTACATGTGATACACAATAGATACAAATATGATACATATGTGATACACAAATAATACGCAGTGTGATACACATATCATTTTTTTTCATGTTCAGTTTTTACCGAATTTTTAATTCAAACCACCTCAAAACTTCACCAAATCATCCCAAAACTGAGATTCAAGCTCCTCAAGTTGTGCCCAATCTATTCTAATAACACCCACTCAAAACAAAGCAAAAATTTGATATATTTTTGCTACAAATAGCTAATTGGCTAATTTGGCTAATGTTAATAATATTTTATCAATTGGCCAATTTTTATAATGAGCAACCTATAAATAGACATAACTGGTAATTTCCCTTTTACATACTCATTTTGTGAGTTTGTTGAGCCCAAGATGCCCAACATTCACTTTGATATAGTATTGGTAATCACACAATTGGTCATTTTGATCGGTATCCTTACTGCCGCATAATTAAGACTCTGTACGTAACCTTCATCCATTTTACCCATCTTATTGGAATTTTGTGTTACATTTTCATCTAACATAACATTTTGCAATAACATTAGGCCTAGATATCCTAAAAAATATAATTATACAGAAGCGTTATTTAATTGTATAAAAGGTAACCAAGAATACACCTTCTAGTCAACATTAGATGAAAACGTACAAAGTGAAGTACTACAAAACATTAATTTTGTTTTATCACTATTAGGCACAAGAACCAATTTAGTTGGACTAGGTCATAGAATAAAATGGAAAATGACATCTCTGGAAAATATGAAAGACTCAATGAAGCAATAATTCCATCATAACTCATTGGAGTTCGAGCAAAGTAACATACGCTACTCATTTAATTTTCCTGGCATGTGATGCTCAGCAGAAGCAAAACTGGACTAATCCCTTAGAATTAGAAAGAATGAAAGAATAACAAATAAGGAAATAAATCGTGGCAGCGCACTTTAATACTCCTGGTATTTTTGCACCACCAAATAAGAATTTACCAATTTTGAAACTGAAATCCTTCCTTATTGCAAAAAGGTATATTGGCATCGTAAAAAGAACATGGCATCCACTAAATAACAATGGTTTCATCTCCTACCACTTTATTTTTATATTTTATCCAGAACATGAATTATTTTTTCGGGTTACCTCTATGTTTTTCCATAGTAAACTGGGACTCATCATTTCCATGCAACAGCATCAATCTCATCTCTGGCTGACTTATATAGCTCAAGCCTTTTGGCTATGGTCTCTCTCTTTGCCATGAGAGAGGGATCCTCATCCAGCATTTTCCCCAGCTGCTCCTTCTGTACATACATTTAGAGAATATAACTTACGTATTTTCTTTCTTGGAAATGTCAAATATTTATCATTTTCTCTACACTAGCAAAACCCCCCTTCCCCTCGTTTTCTCACACAAAATATATAGGATTCAGCAAAGTAATATCTATAACCCCCACCTTGATCTGTTCAGATACTAAAAGATCTTAACAGATTGATAGATAAATAATGAAGAAATCAGAGCTCTTGCTCTATTGGTTTTAGTTTTTCTCTATTGTTTTATTCTGTATCCATCATCCATATGCATTAGCATCTCTTAATCTGAATATTCTATCACATTTATTGAGCAGTGAAGCATCAAACGTTGTTCATAATAGAGACAGGATCATTTCAGGGTTTGACTTGATTTTCTTACCATATTTGGATTTTACCTTTTCTTGAAGGAAGATCAAAGAGTTTATCATAATTCATTTTTGCTTTTCCTAAAAGGCTACCATATTTGACTAATCCTTTTCTTGGAGGAAATTTTTTGTAGTTCTATAAGTTGAAGATCTTTTCTTCTCATACAATTACACAATAGCATCCACAATGTAGTCTTTAAGAGAGTCTTGTTTAGGGGGAGAATTAATTCTCTATTGATTTAGGTCACTTGACCAAACCATATTAATTTATTTTGTCTCTTGTAGTAGATATTTCCTTGTTGTCCCTTTTGTCATCGTCCCAACAGATCGAACAGAACTCCATGAGGAGAAAGAGGAAACATTGAATAAAAGAGTGTATTGCTATGATGATTAGATATCATAAAACTTTACTTATCCATTTTTGCTACAAAAGTCTCCGAGGAAACAAAAATTGAGGAAACAAGTGAACAATCTCGAATACTTTACCTCTCTCCTTCCGATTTGAGCATAGAACTGATTTAATAATGACCTCTTTGCTTCTCTGACTTGACAAAAGACAACAGCCTTAGGAATAGTATTCCTCAATGTTTCACAGACCATATTAATATAAGCAGAGACATTTGAACCTGTTGCAGATGAAGCAATATAGTTTAGACACTGTATGTCTTAAATCAGTTTTTCTACTTTCGTAAGAATGGAACAGATATGTTTCACTAAAGTATCCTACTGGGTGGAAACTACAAAGAAGTCTGCCATCTTTGAATAGAAAACGCGAGCAATATACTATTTACCAATTCCCCGAATATGATTATATGTTCCAGTTCTACTAAAAAGTATCTTATGTGGTGGACTTCACAGAGAAGTGTGTGATCTTATTTTCACTTCAGGAAATGAAAAGGGCAAAGCAATCTGATGATACTTACCAATTCTCCTTAGATGATTATCTGAATAACGGTCAACATTTGGTGTTGCTGCTTGTGCCTGGTTTTGGGGGGTCTTTTCTGGTTCAGTTTGAAGCTTCCTAAAGAATTCAACTGTCAGGTAAGAAGACTCCATCTCCACCAGCCGTAAAACTGTCTTTCGACTTTCATTACGAAATTTCTCAAGAGCATCATTTGCTGCCGCTGCTATATCAGATTGAAGTGTCGGAAAACGTTTTAGTTCCTGCATAGGGATATTCTAGGTTAGAACTATTACATTTGGGCCTCTTATATAGAAGCATTTATGAATGATGGATAGGCAAGAACTGATCATAAAAGAGTTATTCTTTTTACTTTTTGGCCAAGTAATAGTATACCCATCTATGGCCAGGGCTAGATAAGCATGACTCCTTTTCCCTTCAAAGATCATAGCTTTAGTTAGGAAGAAACTTCCCTTTAAGTTCTTAGTACATAAACAAGATGTGAATGCACATGATATTAACAAATAGATGGTAATGATTTCTGAATATTCTGTATCACTAAGAAAATATCAGGGGAGGAAACATAGAACCAACACTGTATTCTTCTTCTCAACAAAATTTTCTGACCCTATGCACTAGCACTACTCATTGATGAACCTCGACTAGCTTTTGTCAGCAAAGAATTCTTTCATCCTCTTCACAAATCTCAGACAGAAATCCAATGTCTGGTGACTGCACAAATTCCTATAATCATACTTCAAAATCTTCCCTAGTTAAGAATTAAAAGACAAAGAAAGAAATATATACCTTAAAGCACTACTACATAAATCCTCGAAGGACAACTAGGATAACAATTCAAATCCAACTCCTTATCTGATATCTTCTCGATGAATTGATGATGCATGTGAACATTTTACAACTTATTATGATACAAATGGACAAGTACTAGTATGTTAAAAAATATTAGTAGATATAATTACTATAGTTTCAAACTAATATTGCAGCAGACCGAAACGTATATTAATCCTTTTGGATTCAGTTGAGAGCCATAAAAATGAAATAGCAGGAAATCTGAAACATAAGCCAGCAGAAATAGCTACAGTTTTTCGGTTAAATATTTGAAGAATTATCAAAAGGATCAGCTCCAGTTTCCTATTGTTAAACAAGCAAACATGTGGGAAGAACAACATAATTCCACTCATCAGAGCAAGGCTTACAGAAGACTGCTTTACCTGGGTTTCTACGATTGACTTCCTCACAAGTTCTTTCAGAATGGAATGCACCTGCAAAATAGAAAAAAAAGCAGTTATCTTGGAAGAAGTAAAACTCTACTGTATGGGTCAAAATCGGACTTAGGAAATCAGCCGTGGGAAGGTCGTTACGTGAGAAGACTGTTCTGATTTGGGCGGCAAAGCCGAGGTCGACCGAAGCCCAACAACGAGCAGTCGCTGAGCAAGCCGTTGAAGCTGAAGTCGAATAGCGAGGAGTAGGAATAACGGCTAGTGCAGTCTCGGTACTAAAGATGGGAATATTCTCTTGAATATTCCCTTTGTTGTACTTTTTTTAGGGTTTTTAGAGTACATCTCATATAAATAGAAAAAGAGAGACAGAGGAAAGGGGCACGTGAGATTCATTCTGAAAAAACTATTATAAGAAGTTAACCCTTGAGAAAAAATACAAAGTTCACCTTTCCGTAGTGATAGATTTTATCGATTATTCTTCCTTTCCACTCACGTGATCCAAGAAAGCATTGTTCATTTTCTTATCTACTGCCATATTTCATTGTCAGAAGGAAGAATCTTCCACATCATTTGATATCTGGGTGAATTGTTCTTCCTATTTACATTTATTGCTACTTTCCATATCTATTGCTCATCATTCATTCTTCATTTATTCTCCAAAGTGCGCATTTAATGATAGAATACACGACTCCGAGCACTAAGTAAATGGTATCACTTAAACTTTTAGCTAGATCTAAGAATTATTATGCTTGACTAGGATTCACCTTTCACCTCAGTTATCTTTTAATTAGTTTAACAAAGAGTATTATACTTTTTGGTCAAACATCTACCATGATACGTGCTAGATCCAAAGGCTTCATGAGATCCAAACCTAAAATAGTCGTAGTTGATAAAAATACAGAAGAATAGTAATTTAAATACTTCAACATTCATAAGTAAGACTGCAAAAGACATATATACTTAAGCATATTGAACTAAATATGTATCATCTTCTGTAAAGAGACATATTATATGTGTGTCTGTGTGGGCGTTTGAGATTACCTTCTATTTTTTCTCCTTTTTAATCTACATTACCTCATACTGTTTGAACTATCTAATTGATAAAATCAAAGCTTTCTGATTTCCACAAAGCAGGATTTTGATGAAACTTAGCTTAATGTCTACCACAGATATATAACACTTGAACAAGACAAACATATTAAACAAGAATCAAAATTAAGAACTTTACTGCATCAACTGAGGCTTCAGCGGGGCCTTTGAAGAAGCCAAGGGATCCATCAATTAGCCTTCTGTACCCTTGCTCAGGAGCAATTAAGTGAGGTTGGTATCCATCTGCCTCAGAAATAACCTTTTTGACATTACTCGTTGAAAGATGACGATCAAATGGAAGCTTCTTAAGAGCATCTGGTAGCTGATGGTCAAAGACACGATATATTCTATCGCCACCTGGCCTCCTGAGATCAAATAAAGTATAGCTAGTAACCCTTTTATAAGAAAATAGAACATTTTACAATCATATAATATAATAGTAAAGTGAAATAGAGTTCTCCTGGTCCCTTGAACTCAGATCAGTGTAACTTCTTCTAATAAGTTCAGCGTGTCAGCTCATGATAGAACAAGATTCAATCAATCAACTAGGAATGGAGAAGAAGCAAAAGAATTTAATCACTGTACTATGGCTCATAGAAGGAAAATGATGTTAAGACCTGACTCTTGAAGTTTCATATGGGTATCAAACTAGTATAAAAGGTGGCAGCATTCATTTTAGAGTTTTAGCAGGCTCAAATCTGACAGCAAGCTTGTAACTGATGTCTGTGCATGTTTGCGTAACTGCTCTCGTTGTCAAGAATATACGTTCTAGAAGAGCTTATTTTCCACACATCAACGGTAATGAGGAGGAAAATGCTTATATGCATACATGATAAGCATTCATGTACTAACATGTCTAATTCATGAGTTGAGACAAGTTACTTGAACATCTTCAAGATAACAATGAGGATAGTTGGGTGCTACCAACTAGAATCTCGTTACACTTCCACAGTGAAGAGATAAGGTAAACAAACTACCAACTGGAATCTCGTTACACCTCAAAATTAACCATTTCCATGGACAGAATGAATGAATGAAAAGAAATACTAGCATTCTGTGATTCTATGTTATGAAGTTCTAACTGTTAAGCATTACCCTCCTTCCAGGTGTTCTCTAAATATTCGATCGAATGCACGGCACATTTCCAAAATTGTGTACAGTTGTGCCTGTAGAAAGGCGAAATTACTTCAAGTTAATAATAAAGAAATTCAGCTCCCAATTACCATTAGTTCTCAGATTTAATCATATCCTGTAATTACCCCTCCATCTACACCAACAGGTCGGCCTATTCGGTCCAACTCAGAGTTTAGCTCATCAATTGTCTTATTTATTAGAGCAATAATGCTTGGTATTCTCTGTCTAATCACAGTCTCCAAGTGCTGAAATTTCAAAAGGAAAAAGGCGAAAGGTTAATAATGGTAATTCAGGGAATTCTTAACCCAAAAGGAAATATTTGAAAGCCAAAAAGGAAAACCAACCTTAGATAGAAGTTTGGCAAGATATTCAGCTCCCATTTTATGAGCAAGATGTCCATATTCAGGACTGGATTCGAAATATTCCTGCTCCTTCCGGCGAGCGGCCATCATATCTACATTCTTGTTGATATCAGCCTGTGAACGATTGACAATTCCAACCCATGGATGTTGAAGCTTGTATGATCGACCCTCAAGTACCTTAAACATCAATAAAACTAAAAATAAGTAAAGAATATAGTAGGCAATACGTATTGCAAGGATCACAAACTAGTGTAATTCAAGCAACTTCTGGAAAAGGATGGATCATACATCCAAGGCATTGGTTCCCTTATCCATCAGATCAAGTTTTGTTAAAACTCCAAATGTTCTTTCACCTGAAATATGAACAGAATATAAAGTACAATCAGAAAATTCAGTATCAGACACCCAATTTTAGCATGACCTATTGGAAGTGCGGAATTAGCATATCCCACCGTAATACCTGAAGGATCGACTTCTCTTGCAAGCTTTATTGCATCAGAAGTTGCAATATCTTGATTGGCTGGAGAAATAGCCAATATGATGCAATTGGGCTAGTACAAAAAGCACATAAAGTTTAAACATGTTATAGATAGAACATGATAACTCGTTCTTGTTAGTAGCTTCAAAGTGTAGTTCGGCAAACAAGAATATGGAAATAAGAAAAACACTCTTTCATCAATATCATGCAACTTCACCACTCTCTATCCCTGAAGATAAAGCCCACATGTTCTTTAACATTCCAGAGAAGTAGCTTACGCTGACACAGATGAAGAAATATTTGAGACAAAGGTAGGATGCTTCAAGAGGAGGTCTATATATTATTTCTACCATGAAAGACTATATCAATGCAGTGGTGATCTTCTCATTTACAGGCAGACATTCAATATCCAATAGCCCTTTCCAAGTAATATGACTTTTATGCATTGTAATTCGAAGAGATATTGGAGATCAATCAGTAAGCGAGTGGGAATTTTACTTATCCCAAAAAAAAAGGAAAAAGAAAAGAGAGTCTGAATCTTACCTCCACATGCTATTGCCCTAAAAGCTCAGTTTAGAAAAGCAAACATGTATACATTGTTCAAGACAAACTTTAAAGATACTTGTGGGTGCTTAAGTTGTGGTAGGAACAACAGAGCAGATCCCAAAGAAGATAGATGGATGAAAAAGGAGTTTGGAAAGGGTTGGGTGGGGTGGGTGGGTGGGTGGGTGGGGGTGTGTATAACCTAACAGCATCTGAACACACCTATTCCTGATAACATTATTAACAAGATCCAGATTTAACCGTTTTTGTGGTTAAAGAGTCCCAATCAGACAAGATAATGAGGTTACAATCACAACGGTAACTGTGGCAGTATGTTCCTCTACAACTTGCTGTTTGTTAAGTTAGCGAGGTTCTTTAGCGCATATGAGAGAGCACCTCAAATGGTATTCCTTTCAGGAGGAGACTAGGAGAATTTACATGAACTTAATCAGTGATAAGGACAATACACTTTAAATATACTCCCACTGGTAAAAATAAATGGAACACTAACATAGTTTGCTTTATAATACACTGATCTTTGAGAGATGAGCTCTTAGAATAACATATTCTTTCATGAAGAGCACATATCAGCAGAAATGAAGGCTTTACAGGGTCTAACACTAGTTGAGAGGCTTGCAACAATACTTGCTGTTGATTGTCTTGTGCAAAGTTATAGGAGAGCATATAAGTTGTTTGGACAGTAAGAGCATCAGAGTATATTTCATTATTTTGGCAGCAATTTGTAAGTGTTTCTCACACTTTTCTAGCTGAAAAACACAAGTGAGGATAAGTTGTTTGGACAGTAAGAGCAACAGAGTATATTTCATTATTTTCGCTGCAATAAGTAAGAAATTTGGGCAGGTCTTGTTTCTCTCAGTTTTCTGGCTGAGAGACAAAGTGAGGTTAATCATATCCTTTAGTAAACATAATGCAAAATTTGAAACATCACATCACTACAGAATGTCCAATTTAGCCATCAATCTTATGCAAGGGCTTGCCCAAGACATAGATGATGTTGATTGTCTGGTGCAAAGTAATAGGAGATTGTTCGAGTGACAGTAAGTGCCTACATGTATTCTGCTGTTCTGGTAGCAATCAGTAAGAAATCTGGACAAGTCATAGTTTTCCCACTTTTCTAACTTCGGAAAAACCTACAGTTCGGTGAAGCTGTATTTCATTAATTTTTGTGGCAACCAAATAGAAACTTGGACAAATCTGTTTCTCACTTTTCTAGCTGAGAAACAACCTGCATTTCTTGCAGCTATATTGTTATATTATGAGAAGAAAAGTGAGGCTATGTTGCCATTTAATAAGTATAATGCTAATAAAATATCATATAAATTCCAGACGTGCCCTTGTTAGTCATCAACAATGTGAATCTCAGTTCGCATGAAGATATCACATATACCTGCCTTCATTATCATAAAGATGTTGATAATTTGAGCTTTAAATCTATTTTCCCACCTTTGCTCTAGATCTTGATGTTCTTAAGTCCACATGAATTCTTTTTTGTCACCCTATACCTATAAGTAAAGCAGTAAAAAATATATTGTATTTCCTATGTAAATGATCACATTAAGACTTTCATACTGATTGACGTATATTTAAATGGTAGATGTACAAAGGTAATACATGAGTAAATTGCCAACTCCACAAACTTAAACTGTTAGTACAAAGCGAAACGTAGTTCAATAAAAAGTAATTCTGTATCTTTCAAGTAGTTAGTTATTCAAGCTTGAAGGTAGTCTTACTTTTTCCACATAAGAACGGACCATCATTTCAATATCCTCAACAATGCTCTCTGGTTGTCCCTCTGCATAATTCAAGATTTATCATATCAATTCCGCCAACAGCTAAGTAATACAGCACCACAGGAAGACTGGCTCCTTTTCTATACCTATAGGAAAGTAGTGATTTCGTGCTCACCTACAGCAACCTTTGTCAACCCAGGAAGATCAATGAGTGTTAAATCTACCACTGTAAGACAAAACATGCACCTGATAGTCATTAACTTGAAACAGTAACTGTATCAATGTGGCATAAATAAAGCACTAAATCTAAAGAACTTTTGGTCAGGACCTCAAAGTTAACCGGCGTAAAACACAAACTATCTTCTATCTGGTGGATTATGGCTGGTCCATTAATGCATTTAATATTCGCCATAAGTTCTTTCTCTATCAACAACAAACTAGGATACATTATATAGTATTATACCCATGCAAAATGCCTAGCTTCACTTAAGAGTTGCTGATAGGTCATAAAGAGCTGAATGGATATATGTTAAACTGATGTAATGAGATTGTCAGATAAAACCAAAGTAGAGATGATGCTTTATGATAGTTGACAGACAAGAATCCTCAAAGATTTTGTTAGGAAATGTGTCATAGTAAGATGGTCAATTTAGACCATAGCCATATTTCAAGAATTGAACAAGTGCAATCAACATAAGCAAGATTTGATAAACTGGTAAGGATGCAGAAGACATACCATTAGGAGAATAAATGCTCAGGTGAATTGGAACATTAGAAATTTGCTTGGTCTTCCCTGTAATGCGGTCTGTCTCATCTGCTATCTCTTGACGTACCGCAGCTGCATAAACAAACATTATGTTGTAAATAGTGAAAAGCTCACATTTGAATGGATGATTGCATTATTCTCGCACATAAATGTTAATGTCAACTCAAAATTCCGTGCTGCTTTTTAAAGGAAAGTTTGATGGGTGGAAACTTTGTAAACAATGGAAGCAGTTGACATCTCTAAGTCATCATGTGAACAGAAATCAGAGATGGGAGGAAGTGGTCATGACATAGAATGCGAGGACAATCAATCTCCAGTTCTAATTTTAGGAAAGAAAATTATCATTGTAACATGCTTTTACGTGTATCTGGAGGACTTGATCTAACATATGCCTAAATGAAATAATCTTTTGACGAACTACAGTAGTGGCCAGGATACAAGCCTACTCAAACGTCTCTCTAACATTTCACACCAAGTTGCTCAAAGTTTTCCAAAAAGGAGTCAGTTATGTCTTTCTTATTAGAAGATCTCAAAAGATTCATTTCAAGTTAAAGTAGGGAACTCATGAACTGACGTACATATGTAGCATATGGAGCGTACAAACCTAGTAAAAAGTTTCAATTATCATGCAAACACACATCAACTACACCAAAACTGAAAGACCAGCGGTTAAAGAAAGTAAGTTTCTTATAATATCAAAACTCACCAAAGTCAGGATACTTTTTCTTTGGAGCATGCAGAAACTCCGCATATTCAGCCCCTCCCTCAGTCTTATGCAATTGAAGTACCAATGGCCTCCTTGTGACGATGCCTTTCAAATTTCAAAAGACGAGGCAACAGAAAACCAAATTAGATGAAGTATAAACTCAAAGAGTAATTAGGAGAAAAGAGAAATGACTCGATAGAAATGTGCTTAACTGCTAACTTCAAATCATACAAAGACAATTGCAACAAACACTCTTTATTCTCAAAAAGCAAAAAAGTAAAGAGATATATGAGAGAAGATCAATAATTTGGTTAGGGACTTGTATCTCAATGAGCGGATAATTGTGAGATTCAAAGAACCTCTAGTTTTAGATAACCTCTAATCTTACGAGACATATTATTTAGTAATGGAATGAAATTGGTCCAAAATAGAGAAAAATGGATATATAGGATTCATATAGCTGACGCCAACTAGTTTGGAATTGAGAGCAGTTGAATAACCTAATAATCAAATAAAGTACCTACCCTAGATTTAAAAGACATCAATAACTGCTCTATCACTTCTTCACTATGAAAATAGAGACTTTTGGATCATCACCTAGAAGTAATACCGTGTGCTACTTAAATCAGTGTTCAGCATTACACTTCTCTCATCAATAATCATGAATCAGCCTTTCCACACATAAAAATGCAATCCAAAGTTTTTTAAAAATATAAAAAATTACCTGATCCACGTGGCAGGAAATCTCTACCCACGACGCTTTCCAGTACAGATGATTTTCCAGAGCTCTGATTGATTATCACAACACAAAATCAGAAAATGAAACGTTCCAAACAAAAATAAATGCATGTAATACTATTTTAATGTAGAGATTCATATTGCGGACTCCAACTAGTCAGAGATTCAGAGTTATTTGATTTATTGATTCGCTGTTTAATAATGTTGAACATAACGAAGACGAAAAAATTGAAAATGAATGATTTAAATATATGTGACCCCTATTTTTGGGATCGAGACGTAGTTGTTTATGATTAACGTAGGAATACTAGCCTGACCACCGACGACGGCGACAGTAGGAAGAGCTTCCCAGAGGGACATTCCTTCACCACCATGATCTCCTAAGATAGTACAGGCACGTTGTATTCTGTTCACTAATCCGATCAAGCTTTCTAGGGTCGCCATTACTATGCACTTTTATGGGATTTTGGTTTATTTTTCAGAGTGATGATTAATATTGAGGAATTTTTGGGATTTGAAAAAAAAAATTGCGAAATTTTGGGATTTGAAAATGGGGTGGAATGAATGCGTTTTTTATCTGAAAGAGTGATTGCGAAGACGAGGTGACGATGGAAGATAACGAGAATAACGGTTTAGTTGTTTGCATTTTCTTTTTTTAGGACTGTTTGTATTAGCTAATAGTGAAATGCTACACTTCTTATAATGTTTATCGGTCCGTTCGGTTCATTTCTGTTTCATTTTATCAATTTTGTGGTTCAATTTTTATGTGACAATTTGGACAAAACATGATTTTCTTAAAAATAACTTGAGTTGACCAAGGTCAATATTTTATATAAACGACCCCGGATCAGTATTTTGACGATCCTGATAGGCTCGTATCGTGATTTTGGATTTGGACGTATGCCCGAAATTGAATTCGGAAGTCCTAACTTAATTTGACTTGTTTTGCCGAAAGCTAGAAAATTGAAGGTTTGAAAATTTCCTAGGTTTGACCGTAGGTTGACTCTGTGGTTATCGGGTTCAGATTTTGGTTCCGGGACTTGGTTCAGATCCCTTTTGTTATTTGAATCTTATTTGAAACTCGTATGCAAAACTTGGTGCAAATCGGAGTTGGAGGGTGTTTGGCTAAGCTTATAAGCTGGTCAAACTGGCTTATAAGCACTTTTTGGCTTATCTACGCGTTTGGTAAAATTAAAAGTGCTTATAAGTTAAGTGCTTATAAGCCAAAAATAAGCCAAAAGCCATAAGTTGGTCTCCCCCAACTTATCAAATTTCAGCTTATAAGCACTTTAAGTTTGACCAAAATATTAACTATTCTATCTCTAAAATACTTCTTTTTAAAACAAAACTCTTCGTATATCCAATTCTTCAGCTGCATATTATTAATTTCAGCATTTTTATCCAAACACGTAACTGCTTATTTTTTAAATCAGCTTCATCACTTAAAAGTGCTTTTCAGCACCTAATCCTTATCAGCTACTCTAAATCAGCTAAGCCAAACGGGCTCTTGGTTTGATAGGATTCGGACGCCTGGTTGTGATTTTAGAAGTTCTTGAGTTTTCTTTGAAATTTCATGCATTTTGATATCTGATTCGTAGTTCTAGGTGTTATTTTGGTATTTTGATCGTGCGAGCGAGTTCGTATGATGTTATTACACTTGTGTGCATGTTTGGTTTTGAGCCCGAGTGGCTCATGTGAGTTTTGGATGAGCTGTAGACCATTACAGACTTAGAAGTTGCTGGTTTCAGTTGTTTTCTGATGTCTGGTGTTTTATGCTTCGCGATCGCGAAAGGAAGATTAGGATTGGGGTGGAGTTACTCTTTGCGAATGCGAGAAGCTGGTCGCGAACACGATGCGGAGGGGGCTTACCCTTCGCGGTCATGCAAACCCTACAACGAGAAACTGAGCTCGTGCACGCGCGAGGGCCGCAGACAAGCACACCCAAAAATTCTGTCCGAAGTTGGATTTGATAGATTCGCCTCATGCAAACCCTACATCGTGTAAATGATTTCTCAAATCGTTTCTGAAGGGAGACAATACCTTTGGAGGTAAGAATACGCTAAGAGCAAGGAGAAAAATTCAACTACGAGTTTTTCCTTTCTTCTTTCTATTTTTCATATTGGTTATGAATTTTAGTATTGAAATTTTACATACTATTATGAGTAGCAAATTTCGTATCTAGGATTTTGATGGCACGTTTTGTAGGATAAATTCTTGTTACGTTTTTATATAATTGAGCCAAGATAAATTCTTGTTACGTTACTATATAATTGAACCAGTTGAAATATTTCGCTACTTGTTCAACTACGTACTTATTTCAATTGATTGAATGATTGTCGATTAACTGTGCCTATTTATTATGTCGAGAGAGAATTCATATTTAGGTAGTTGTTGAACTATGTCACTCCCTAGGTATATGAGAGATCAATACGACAGGTTTAAAAGCAAGATTCGTGATAACAAAACTCTGATGTGGTCATAGTGATATGTGAAATTACCAGTTAGCAAAGTTCGAGAGAATATATCTAGTAAATTACTGAGATTGCTCGAGAGAGAATTACGGTAAGTTGAATGGTCATGATCAATAGAGAATAAATCGGGGAGATTATAGATAACATTGTGAGAAGGAGTCCGGTAATTGGGGAAATCATAACTCTAGACCTCCTTAATCTTGTCTCCAGCTTCATCCTCTTTAGTTGATAATTTAACAGCTTTAATATTTTTTAGTTAAGTAGCTAGAAATAGAAATCTTAACTTTTATTATTTAGAATTTTATTCTAACTTGTCTTCTTAGTGATAGTGAACAATTGTAGCTAAACTTTAGTTCTTTGTAGAATTCGATTATGGACTCTAAAATCGGATTATATTTGCAACGATTGCTTAGTCCTTTTTATAAGGTATAGTTGAGCGAGATCAGATATATAATATTGAAATTATAAAATAATTGAGAACAATTTTCAAGCATATATAATGTATGTATATTATAAAATATACCTCTAATAATAATTGTTTTTTATATAACATGGATGGAATATATTTTTAAAAAGCTTTTATTCTTTTTCATCAATTCTATAAATTATATTTTGAGTTTATATTGTAAGTGTTAAAATTACTAATACGAAAAAATTATTCCAATTAATTTTCTTACTGCGCTACATTATTTTATTATTTCAACATTAGATATGTTTGAAAAAGTATTTTGCACTTTATTACTTTATAATTAAAATTTATTTGTTCTATAGGTAAGTTCATAATACAGATTAAAAAGAGTAAAAAAAAACTTATAATATAGGTAAAAGAAAAAAGACAAAGAAATTTTAAGGGTAAATTAAGTATTTTATAATCAAAAGTTTGAGAAACCTAGTACTACAAGCATAATTAAGTGACTTTATTGTATTTTTAAAATATTCTACTCCAATTTATCATGTTCAATAGTATCTTTCGTCTTTTCTAATCAAACCTCCACCTTGGAATGACTTCAAAATGCAACTAACAATCACATTCATGCGCCAAAGCTGATACTAACATACCAAAATTACAAATTGCTCCCTCCGTTCATTTTTACTTGGCATGTATAATAAAAATAGATTTTTAATTTTACTTGTCACTTTCACACATATTAAGAGAAGATAATTTTTTTTCCAGTTATACCCACGGTATTTATTACTCATTTTAAATTATTTTCTCAAACCCAATAAAATATATATCAGTTATAATATGTGTATCATAGTACATTATGCACTTTATTTATTATTTCTTAAAGGAGTGTTAAAAGTCAAAATACGCCAAGTAAAAGTGAGAGTATTAAGTTGTTGAACTGTCTGTTCCGATGTCATATATACTGAAATATACAATCGTATAAAAAGACGTATATAATAATGTACGACTTAAAGAATTACTAAAGTCAACGCTATTACCATTTTGTGCAATGTTCTTGATCTGAATATAAAGAAAGACTGATCAAGTCCGCTTCTGTCCTCTCCTCTTCTTCTCCTTTTCTTGTGTGACAAACCAAAAAACAAGTAATATTCTGATAGAGAGACGCTAAGATGTTTTGCAAAGAAGCCACTGAAGCTTTAGAATTGATGAAAGATCAATGGAGATTGTCCTTGACAGATGCAATATTGGATGATATCAATTTCCTCATTATGGAGCTCAAGTTTCTGGACATTTTCCTCAGGCTGCAGAGCTTTACTACTGACAGCAACTTACTGGATGTTTCCGAACACGTCCGAGCTATGGTTAGCGTTGTAGGATCGGACCTCAAAAGTCTATTCTCCGCAGGAATGGTGTCACCTGATCAAAAATTTGATCTCACTTTGTCTGAGGTGCAAGAAAAGATCCGGATTTGTAAGTCGGAAATCAAAGCTCAATACTCTTATCCTCAGGTAGTAAATCTTTCTGATGCTACTCCCACGTCTATAGCAAAACTCATTGGTGATGTAATAGAGACTATAAAATATGTGGTGAGCACCCCTTTGACTTCTTCCTTATCTATTAGTCCACAACTTCAGGATCAACTCTTTTGCTCATTGGGTTCACCACTAACTCTCTGTTACATGCTTGCTTTACAAGACTCTAGCCAAATGACTTTCTTCACTCATGCTATAGCTGTCACTTGTCATGCAGCAATGATTATCTTCTTGCATTTTCCTGAGCATAACAAGGAAACTGATATCAATTCCTTGCTTACTGATTTCCTATTGAAGAGAATTTTTCCCATTCAGCCATGTGTGCGCCGTATCTATGTTGAAGTCCTCCAATCTTTTATGTCCGGACCACAATTAACCTGGCGTCATGCTGTCCTAGCAGAAATGGAAACAATGTTTACCCTTTTTCTCAAATTCAATCTGCTGATGTTACAATTGTCTTATAAATATGGCTTGATAGTTCCGTTGGAGGATCAAAATCAAATGGACTACTTTTCCGAGATGTTGGACTATTTGGGAACTTATCTTGAGGGTTTGCCACCACAGGGCTTTGGATCTAAGCTTAGAGAAATAAATAATTTGATGGTCAATGCAGCACTTTTCATTTTCTCGTTATATGGTAACGAGGAAGACGTGGCATCTGGAGAAGTAAATCAAGAGGCCGCCCTTGATTTGCCTGGCTTGATTCAGCGTATCAGCGCTTTGACTTACCAAATCATTCAAATGTCATTTCAATCGATTTTACCTAGGATTGATGGACTTGGCTTTGTTGATTTCCTTCTGGTCAACATGAAGGAGTTCCTTAACCAGTCTGCTGATACACTTCCTTCTGCCAAGAGCCAACTTGAAGCTGTGCTGAAGGGTCTTGAATTTTTGCATCCTTTTTTGAGGGATGTTGCACCAGAAAAATGTATTAATCATGATAGACTGCAACATCTTGCCACAGTGGTCATCGGCAAGGCATATGAAGTAGAATATATAGTTGATTGTTTCATGACTAAAGATGTTCCTGGCTGGTATCTTACACCATGGCTTTCGGACCTCATTGTGGAGATTGAGTTTCTTAAGGCAGAGGTCGAAAAGATTAAGGAGGACAAGGTGTGTGACGCACTAACAGACAATTTCACCAATGCCTCCAATGTTGCTACATCATCACAATCGGCCAGTATGCCAAGCACAGCTGAATAAATGGTGGGATTCGAGGACGTGGTGCAAACGTTAAGAAACCAACTTGTTGGAGGAACAACACAACTTGATGTTGTCTCAGTTGTTGGCACTTTTGGACAAGGTAAAACAACAGTTGCCAAAAAGCTATTCTCTGATGAATCAATTGCCTCTCTGTTTGATGTTCATGCAAAATGTCTTCTTCCTGTTGTTTATTTACATAGAGAGTTGTAGGTTGCTATTCTGAATGATGTGGTTGACAAGCAAACTGATCTTAGTGAAGTGCCTGAAGATGAATTAGCTGACAAGTTGCACAACATTTTGTTGCAAAGGAAATACCTTATCCTCATTGATGATGTTCGTGAAACTGTAGTGTTGGACTTTTTAAAGTCGTGCTTTCCGGATGCCAACAATGGAAGCAGAATTATTCTAACAACAGAGTTAGACGAAGTTGCTAATTATGCTACACGTGTTAGTTCTCCCTATCGTCTTCGCTTGTTTTCTGATGAAGAAAGCTGGATGTTGTTACAAAATAAGGTTTTCCTCCGACAAAGTTGCCCAATGTATCTTAGAGATGTTGGACAAAAACTAGTAAAAACCTGCCGCGGGCTACCCCTTGCTGTTGTTATGCTGGACAATGCTCTTGCAAAACTGGCGAAGAATGGGGATCACGTGAACTTCTCTAAAAAGGCGATGAAAGAGTTCAATGAAATTCTGGAGAACCAGAGATCTTCTTATGTTAATGTATCATCACAAATGGCCAGTACTCCAAGGATAACTGAAGAAATAACAGACGAAATGGTAGGTTTCGATGATGTACTGCAAATATTAAGAGATCAACTTGTTAGAGTAACACCAAGAGAGCTTGATATTATCTCGATTGTTGGCACTCTTGGACAAGGTAAAACAACAGTCGCTAACAAACTATTCACTGACGAATTAGTTGTCTCTTTGTTCGATGTTTGTGCAAAATGTTTTGTTCCTGTTGCTTTTGGACGCAGAGAGTTATTAGTTGCTAAATAAGACAACTGATCTTAGTGAAGCGAGAGAAGATGAATTAGCTGATGAATTGCACAAACTTTTATTGCCAAAGAGGTATCTTCTCCTCATTGATAATGTTCATGACCCTGTAGCATGGGATTGTTTGAGGTCGTGCTTTCCGGACGCCAACAATGGAAGCAGAATTCTTCTAACAACTCGTCTAGATGAAGTTGCTACTAAGGCTAGACGTGTTAGTTCACCCCATTATCTGCGCTTGTTTACTTATGAAGAAAACTGGATGCTGTTACAAAATAAGGCGTTCCCACGACAAAGTTGCCCGCCAAATTTTAGACCTCTTGCGGAACAATTAGTCAAAGGGTGTAAAGGGTCGCCTGTTCAAGTTGTTGTGCTGGCCGATGTTCTTGCAAAAATGACGACAAAAGAGTTGGAACTACTGGCAGAAGGGGATAAAGGTGTTCACATGGTCTTCCTTAAAGAGCTGGAGAAAAAGGCCAGGGAAGCTACGTTAGACCAGGCTCGTGGCTCACGACCAAAAAGCTTTAGAAAGGCTTCCCAAGGCCATATATCATCTCAACTGGATTGTACTATAGCTGAAGATATGGTGGGATTCCAGAACGTCTTGCGAACAATAACAAACCTACTTGTTAGAGGAACATCACAAAGAGATGTCATTTCTATTGTTGGAATGGCTGGACAAGGTAAAACAACAATTGCCAACAAACTATTCATTGATGAATCAGTTGTTCCACAATTTGATGTTCGTGCAAAATGTCATGTTTCTCAAGTGTACAACCATCGAGAGGTGTTGGTTTCTATTCTGAGTGATGTGGTCGACAAGCCAACTGATCTTAGTGAAGTGCTTGAAGCTGAATTAGCTGATAAGTTGCGCAAACTATTATTGTCAAAGAGATATCTTATCCTCATTGATGATGTCTGGGAAACTAGAGCATGGGATGAGTTACAGTCATGTTTTCCGGATACCAACAACAGTAGCAGAATTATGCTGACAACCCGGCTAGAGGAGGTTGCTACCTATGCTAGCTGTGTTAGTTCTCTTCATCATCTTCGCTTGTTTTCTGAAGATGAAAGCTGGACGTTGTTACGGAAAAAGGTGTTTCTCCAACAATGTTGCCCACCGGATCTTGAAGGTGTTGGACAGGAAATAGCAAACAAGTGTGGACGGTTACCTCTTTCAATTGTTTTGGTAGCTGGTGTTCTTGAAAGTATGACAAAGAAAGAGCAGTGGGAACAAGTGGCAGATGGTTTAGGTTCACATATTTGTGGCGACTCCAAGCACATCATACAATTCAGTTACAAGAATTTGCCCCATTATCTCAAACCTTGCTTTCTGTATTTTGGAGCATTCTTGGAGGACAAAGAGATTCAGATCTCAAAGTTAATGAAGTTATGGACGGCAGAGGGTTTGGTAGTAAAACAAAAGGAAAGACGCTTGGCTGATATAGCAGAAGATTACTTAGAGGATCTTATTAGAAGAAATATGGTGATGGCCACCAAGAATAGATATCTTAGCAAAGTAAAAGCATGTCGTATCCATGACCTGTTGCTTGAATTTTGCAAGGAAAAGGCAAAGGAGGAGAAATTTCTACTATGGATATATATTCAATTTCTCTTTTTACTTTCTTACTGAATCAATTTTACTTTGTTTTGATTCTGTTTCTTCCTATGGACAGGGATCAAGATGCAAATTCTGCCGAAGTGTTGTCTCGAATGCTTGTACAGCGTCGTATATCCATTTATTCAAAACAACACAATCTTGTTGAAAGGAGTCCATCTTGTTTAATTGTCCATTCCATACTATTCAGGAAGGTTGGTGATGATGTTGTTCCCTCAGTCGGCAATCAGGTCTCATTTGCTTTTCACAGCTTTAAGTGTCTTAGAGTGTTAGATCTGGAGTTTATCACTGTTGATTCTTTCCCAACTGAATTATCTCAACTGAGGTACCTTGCACTTAGAACTTTTGAGGAATCTATTCCATCATCTATAGCCAATCTCCGGAATCTTGAAACACTTATGGTTAAAGGGCTTGGAAATGAACTTTCCTTGCCACACTCACCGTGTAAGATGGTTAAGATGAGACATCTACATTTAGACGACCGTGCCTCCTTCGATTTGCAGAACTTAAAAGTATTCCATGAGGATCCCTCGGAAATAAATCATTTGGAGACTTTTTCTACTCCTGCTTTTTCATCCGGTGAGGATGTGGAGAAGGTATTGAGTAAGACCCCTAATCTTCGAAAACTGAGATGCGTATTTTCAGGATCATGGGGTTATTCTGAGGAACAACAAAAGGACTGCAATCAGTTCCCAAGATTAGAGCACTTAACCAAGCTTGAATCGCTCAAGGTGTTTTGTTTCCACAAGCCAGAGCGATCACCATGTGTATTCAATTTCCCGTCAGATCTTAAGAAGCTGACACTTTGTGGTTTTGGATTGCCATGGAGTGAAATTTCAGCCATCTCAACACTTCCTAACCTTGTGATACTCAAGCTACAATCCGATGCCTTTTGTGGCGAAGAATGGGAAGCAAGTGATGAGCAATTCTCCCAACTAAAAGTGCTGAAGCTAGAAAATATTTCCTTTGCGTGTTGGAGTGTCTCAGAGGATGCTTTCTCTAACCTTGAGCAACTGGTTCTGCATACTTGTGATTGTCTTGTAAAAATCCCTTCTGAATTTGGTTATTTCACTAGCCTAAAATCCATCGAGGTAAAGTCGTGCCAGGAATCTGTTGCAAATTCAGCTAGGAATGTCGAGGGAATTCAGGTTGAAGAAATGCAAAATAATGGCTTCAAGCTTTTTATCTACTAAGTTGATCAAGCAGCATTTCTTAGTCATGTATGCCATTTCCAGATGGCTGCAACTTTCAGGTATGCTCCTTTAAAAATACTAGCTAGTTTTTACTCATTATATTTCTTTAGAATTTGCCCGGAAATATGTATATTCTGTTTACAGTAAGATGAAATGTAAGGATTTGCTTGTGAGCTTTACTCATTATCGAGAAGCCTTACTGCAAACTTACTTCCAGTAAGGCAAGCAGCTCAAAGTGATTTATCAAGAGCAGCAGCAGCAGCAGCCGGTCCCTCATTTATCGAGATTATTAAGAATCTCTTTTGCACTAAACTGGTCTTAATTTTTTGTTTATTATGTGGTCTCTATTACTCTCGTTGATTCCTTCATATAATCTATAAGACCTGATATTGCTGAATATGCATGATTCACATTTGAACATATACTCTTTTGGAGCAAATGTACATTTAAGAAATCCATTTGGCTATCTTCAAGTGAATAACTTCACTCATTATCTTCCTTCTCAGTTGGAAAGTATAAGAATCTTGAGACTCTTGACCTTTCCTTTAATATCAATTTGTTTACAATGCGAGCATCTCAGATGACTTACTTTATACTAGTCTTATTGGTTGATCTTCTCAATTGTGAGGTAAAAAAAAAAAAAACAGAGAACCTGATTGAGCAATGAATCTTCTAGAACTAATGAAATGCTGCAGGAATTTTATCTCAATCCTGTATATACTCACAAAAAGAAGATTAATCTCGTAAGCCTTTTCAAAGTTTGCACTTGAAGTAGAAAATTGAATTTAAAGAGAAATATCAAGAGACTTGTACTGATAACATGTTACAAAATAGTAGAAATTGGCAGCGAAATAACAGAAATTCTAGCAGAATTAGACGGTTCAAGAGAAATACCATTGCATCCTTGGAGTCACTCTAAACTTTCATGTCCAGACGAGGCCATGATAAGCAGGGGCTAAGCTACACTGTTCGTCGTAGGTTCGATCGAACTCAGTAGCTTTTGTTCAGACCCTGTATTTGTATAAGAAATTCAATGAATATGTACAAATTATTATTTCAAAATCCAATAACATAGAAGAATTATAATCCCGAACTCATAAGGTTCAAATCCTAACTCCGCCTCTAATAATAAGGCCTATTTATAGCAAGGGGAGGGGATTTAGGTGTAATGATTGAGTTTACACTTGTCTAGGAGGCCTTCATATCTTACCATTGTACTGAAAAATAACTCAACTATGCCTATATGTTACCCAAAATTATTTTTTTTAATAGGCGGAAAATGCTATACCTGGTCCGAAAAACACAACTATACTAACAAATCATACATGTGGGGAGTTGATTGCTTGATTTAGTTTGTCTAACTTATTCCACATTTTTCTTCTTTTATATACTAATAGCATGTTTAGTCAAGCTTTTTTTTTTTTTTTGGGCCAAAACTGCTTTTTTGGCCAAAAATTGAGGTGTTTGGCCAAGCTTTTGGAAAGAAAAAAAACGCTTTTGAGGAGAAGTAGAAGCGGTTTTTGAGAAGCAGAAAAAAGTAGCTTCTCTCCAAAAGTACTTTTCTGAGAAGCACTTTTGAAAAAAATATATTTAGAAGCAGTTTTCAAAAACTTGGTCAAACACTAATTACTGTTCAAAAGTGTTTTCAAATTAACTAGTTTCTGGGAACGTGCGTTGCACGTTGTCCCCTATCATTATTATAAAAAAATTATTTTTCCCGTCCTGTTTTACTTGCTACGTTTTCCTTTTGCATCCCCTTAAGAAATCACAAGTAAAAAGTGTTTTTTTTGACTAATTACTCTTGTCTCTTTTAACAAATGTACACTCTAATAACATTATTTATTTTCAAGAATAATTAGTATTAACAACAATATAAAAAATAATTAATTTTCAGAAATGACAAGCATTTTTTAGTAACCTTGACTACTAAAAATGATAGAGGAATAATATTCAAAAAGAATTGAGCCATAAATTAAAATAGGAGTATTGCTGACGTGAAAGAGTGAAATTACTAATTAATATCTCTCTTTTACGAGGCGTGTTAAATTCGTGTTCAACCTCAACTAAATATTTTCATCTTTAAGAATGTACTCCTCTTTCATTTCACGACCTCCAATAAATTAGCAAAGATCAGACATGAAAAAAAACATATATCTTCACAAAACCTGCAATATAACACACTAAAGGAAATAAGTAGAGAAAACGGTGAATGGTATTTAAAGTAATTCTTTTGAAACCTATAGTAGTATTTCTACTTATGTAACTCTTCATAGTTTCGATCCCAATGGGATGCCTATGAGTGACCTCTGTAATGCCCCTTAGTACTAAGTGAAAATTTCTGATTTAACCAAAAAAAGGAAAGTAATTCTTTTGATCTTTTAGTCACGTCAGAGAAAGGCCTTTAAATGTCGGTTGGTTTTCTTCATATTCATTACAAGCTAAACATACATGTTATATGATCACATCCAACTATGCCTTATAAAAGATAAAGCGGTCGTTGCAAATATAATCTGGTTTTTAAGTCTGGTGTCGAATCCTCAGGGAACTAACCTATCTATTACAACTCTCAATGATATTATTATCAGCTCAAACAATCTCCAGATGCAAGATTTTTATCAATAGATATTGGGTTTTTGTTTAACTAATTCAAAATGATATTAAAACTAACAATATGCTAAATCAAAGATAATTCAATGGTAAAAAGGTCTAGGGTATTGATTTCCCCAATTGCTAGTTTAGGTCTTCACTCTTTTGCTATAATCTCGCCGTATTACTCTATGAGGATATGAGCTATGGGCTATTGCAATTATCTCTCAATCAACCACAATGATTTACTAGAGCATTCTCTCGAACTACTCTAGCTGATAATTTATGCAGCTCAGAATTATCCCGCCAAAGTTTCGTTATCTCTAACCCCACTTTTAAGTTCAAGTAAAGAATCTCTTCAATTACCCAAAAGTGGTGCTGTTCACCAGCAGTCTAACCTAGTATTCTTTCTCAAGCAACACAAGGCAATTAGACATGATTAATCAAGGGCCCATTCAATTAATCACCATACAAAACATAGTTGAACAATCATATAATAAACCCGGCTCGATTATAACAAAATTGAGTCAAAACTTCATCCAACAATTGGTTCCATCAACCCTAGATTAAATGTTTAGCTACTCATAGCAAAGCAAGATAAAACTACAAAAGTATTCATAATGTGCAATTGAAATAATCAAGAGAAGATAGAAAAACTCTAATGATTGGTTGCTGATCACGCTCAACTGAGTCTCGCAAAAGACTACGCGGGCGTTGCAAATATAATCCGAGTATTATTGCCCAGAGTCGAACCACATGGAATTAACCTATCAATTACTACTATCGGATTCACTAAATTCACACAATCTGTTTTCCCAAACTTTCTGATTCACAATGGTTGATTTTCTAACAAATAAAGACTGAAAGTAACTAATAACTGAAAATTAATTAAACTTGATGTGTAAACAGTAGAAATAAGGTCTAAGGCAATGGTTTCCCCCGTTGGTAATTTCCTTGGTTGTATATGTCTTATAACTACGATTTAGTTGTCTCTAACAATTATGAACGCTCAATCTATCATAATTCTTTCTCAAGTAATTATGATAATCTACTAGACGCACTCTCTCAAGCTACGCTAGCTAATTTCACAATACAGTTCACTTAGATTGCACCCGGGGTTTCGTTATCTCTAACCCAACCCCTAAACCCTCGGTTATGACTCTCGTCTATACTCCGGGAGTGATGTTGTTCATACAATCACCTAAATATGCACTCTCTCTCAAGTAGATACATAATAAATAGGAACGGATAATTGAGGGCCCTTTCAACTAATCCACAATCAAAACATAGATGAACAACTAGAGATTAACAACCAAATCCAATTATATTAATAAAACAACCAAGTCATCCCCAACGGGTTCCACCAAAACCTTAGATTAAGGTTTTTAGCTACTCATGACAATGGGGAAATAAACTACTAAAAGATTCATAATCATAAATTGCAAGAAAAATAAAGAAGAATAAGAGTAATGATGTTTTGGGTGATCTCTCACACTTGTTTTCCTTGCCAAAGTACTCTCTAAAACATTACATGCCTCCCTTGGGCGAGTTCTATTGTTTAAATAGGGTTTTTGGGCTAAGAATTCCGTGTTTTGCACTTCAGTCCCTCAATTTTACGCCTCCTGCCGCGGTCCTACCGCGGTTACGCTAGGACCGCGGCCAAATGACCTCTCTGAATCTGCAATAGCTTCTCGCCGCGGTCCGACCGCGGTTACGCCGGGACCGCGACAGTTCATCTCCAGTTCTGGTTTGTGCATTTCGCATGGTGCACTTGGCGGATATTGTGCGATTGGCCTCTTTTTCCTCCATAATTGATCCCAAAAGTACTCCATAGCCTTCTTTTATTGTATGTAACCTGCAAAGCATGAAAAGCACTAATCAGAGCATTTTGTTATCACTTTTACCATAAAAACTATACAAGAAAGTGGTTCTTTTAGGGCTTAATCATAGTTCAATTCACCTATTATCAACACCCCACACTTAAATCTTTGCTCGTCCTCGAGCAAGTTGAACCACACTTCTAGGCCTAATCGTTCGATGCATTACCCAGTTTTATGTCACACCCGCCATTATGAAAGAACAACCTAAGCAGTGCAACAGCCACACCTCAGATGAAGACTCTAATGCCATGCCACACACGTGCTTACTCTAGTTACTCTAAACAGAGGTGAAAACTTGCTTTTTCTTCCCGAGTCACATGCCCTCACATCACATTTTTGAGAGAAGTTCCACACATATAAAATCAAGCACAAGGAACTATAGATAGAAAGAATTCACTCACTCTCAGCAAAGAACATTCACATGCCACACAGATACACCATAAGCTTGCCCTTAGTGTAATACTCTACTAATCGAGTTGTTTTAGTCTAAGATCAAGAGGTCTTTATTTGGTTGTAATGTAGGCTAAGGGACGGGTAGGATATATTTGGATATAGTGACTAACCTCCCTAAGCACTTTTAATACATTCTTCCTTTATTCCGATTTCCATGTTCAGCCCAGTCATTCTTCCACACTTGTTTCATAAGCTACCCCCACTTCCCTAGGTGCAACTGGCTTTTCTTGCCATTCACTATTTTAGGACCACCTATTTGCAAGGTCCTTCTTCTATATTTCAATTTTTTTTTCAACTACCATTGCACCATTCAAGTATTTTCCTGATTTCCTTTTCCTACTCCCTTATCACCCCACACTTTGACTTTTACATGATCTTTAACAATTCAAGTGCTTCTAGGAGGCAAAGGGTCAAACAGTCAAGCTATTCAACACATGGATGTAGGTTATTACAAGGTTATCAAAGAAACAGGCTTAGGCTCAAAGGGGTTAACTATGGTGATACGTACAGGTGGATTCATAATTAGACCGGCTACACAAAGAAATGCCTCAATCATCTCTAAGACCAAACAACTTCTATTTCTCTTTGCAAACACACCGGGCAAGTTCTAGGTATCGCATGCAAGCACAGAATACAGGTATTTCCTCACACACACTTGGCATGTAACTCATTCCGAATTAGTTCATCAACACACCCACATGAGTGTTCAAGCAAGACAAGGTGTGCACAATTAAGGCATAATTTACGAGTCTACAAACGAGCCTAGACGTCGCACCCTCAAGTTTGTTTAGTTATTAGCAGGTGTGTACATTACAGGTTGCATTCCTGCCCTTACCCATCTTAGTCCAAGAGAGTCTTCAGGGTCCTAAAAATATCAAAGAAAAATCTACCTAACCCGGTTCAAGAAAACCCTTGGAAAAGAACCGTGGTCAAAAGAAAAACCAAGGGGGAATTACTACACTACCTAAAATATATAAAAAAAAAAATCTAAGTGGACTACTTCCCTCAAGAGTACTGTCCAAGTGGTCCGTCCTCAGGAAGAGTCCCCTACCTTTTCTAATTTCTTTTTTTTTTACTAAAAGTCCGACTTTGACCCTCAAGAGACCCGTCGACAAGTGTCCGTCGTTGGGCCAAGTCAGTTACTTGTCAGATGAGTACATCCAATTATATACAACAACAAAGAGACAGAACTACAACATACTCAATGTATATGTACACTAACAATACACCACTAAAGCAAGTCTCCCACCCCACACAAAAAATTATGGCACGTCCCCATGTCATATCACAAATAAAGAGCAGAAGGGTAAGAGGACTTCCCTGGTCATCATTCGGAGTCAGAGACGGTGTTGGGATCACGTGACAGGCCCTCCCTAGAGCCCGGAACCAAGCCATCACCCGGCTCTCAGACCTGGCCTGCCGTCTAGACATGGCATCCAAACGAACATGCAGGCTATCTACCGAGGTGCGAAGTTCTGCCATGTCTTTCTCCACAGAAGTCAACAAGGGTCGGCTGGTGTATGATCTAGAGAACTCCGCCCCAATATGGGGTTGCCGTGAGGAACCAGCTGCATCATAAGACCTCCGGGGTGGTGCCATGGGCGCTGGGGCATCATCATCATCGTCCAGGTTAATGTGTGTAGGTGCATCTCTGCCCACTTTGATCTTTGACGCTCTGAAGGCTGTTCTTGGGGGTAAAGTGCCATCCATCGGATTGACTGGGACATTAACCATCAAACATAACCTCGTCACAAGTGAGGGGAAGTAAAACCCCTTAGTCATCAGAGGCGACCGGATCATCATTTCATCTCCAATGATCTTAGCGATATCGACGTCCTTCCTGGTCACAAAGCACCAAACCAATAAAGCCCGCAAGCTGTTCACATCTGTTGTGTTGCTCGTGGGCAACAATATGCTACAAATCATAGTGAACCAACACTTAGCTTCCCAGGTGAGTGACTTGGAATGCAAGGTCATGTTCTCCTGAATCCAAATTGGCCTTCCCCCTGAGCACAAGGAGTCAGTCAGAGTGCCCCAGTCTACCCCTGGAGAATTGTGGTAATAATCATTGTCACCAGTGAATGGGGGCAACTGCAGGACCTGGCGAATTGTCTGGTCTGAAGCATCTACTACCTTGCCCCGCACAATCACAGACCGGCACATATGTTCCGGGCAGTTCGCGTAGAACTCCCGGACAATCATCGGGTTTGCCGTGTCAGGTTCATCGAACAAGTACTCCATCCCTCGCCGGCAGATTTCTTCGTACATGTCCGGCTTTTCAACTCGGAGGGCGGCCCTGTCAATACCAATCTCCGGGACAAAAATTTTAGTTTCTTTCGCATGAAACCTGTCCTGGGCCTCCTCGGATGTGAACCGGGTGGCATCATAAGTGGCCCATCGGAAGTACTTTCCGAATTTCTTCGCTTCTTTCTGGCCATGGTACCTGCAATCAGTTCATCATAACAATCAGGGCCAGCCAAACATGTGCCAGGCGGATGGATACTC
Organism: Nicotiana attenuata; assembly: GCF_001879085.1. NCBI lineage: Eukaryota > Viridiplantae > Streptophyta > Magnoliopsida > Solanales > Solanaceae > Nicotiana > Nicotiana attenuata. The sequence goes on from NW_017673784.1 coordinate 114,259, forward strand.
AGACTTCTCCACCCGCTGGCACCAAACAATTACCCAAGGTGTACAACATCCACTATTATCCTCACACCACTCACAACAATACAATTTCGCCCTAGAACACCCCCACCATAAGCTTCCATCAATACATACAATACATGCTTCCACCACCCACTCCACACACAAATGGTCAACTAGAGTTACACCCCACACTTATACAAAACAACCCCAAACACCAACTACACACCAACTTGGAGTCTAAAACCCCAATGCAACCAAAATCAAGAATTATCGACAATAATCACTACATAATGTAAAATACATACAACATAAGAAAAAATAGAACAACTTACTTGAGGATTACCGCGCTCTTGAAAAAGAAAAGAAAAGTAAAAAAAAATTAGGGTGGGGCTGCTGGGTAGGGGGTGGGCATTTTGGGGGGGGGGTTATTTGGGTGGTTAGGGTTTGGACAATAGTGATGGGAAGAAGAAGAAAGAAGAAGGGGAATAAGGGTTTTGGGTTATGAGAAGAAGAAAATAGTGTTTGATGGTGAGAAGAAGAAGAAAGAATAAAGAAAAATGGAGAAGAAGAGGAGAGGATTTGGGAAGATAGAGATAAGAGAGAGAGAGAAGAAAGAAGAAAGAAAGGGTGTTTGTTGGTTGGGTGTTGTTGGGGTTGTGGGTAGGGTAGGTTAATTAAGGGGGGGCGGGAATTTCTGCTGCACGTACCTGGCCCGTTTTGGTCCACCGTGGTCCTGCCGCGGTTACGCCGGGACCGCGGTGGAAAATCTTCAGACGGGGTAATCCACCGCGGTCGTACCGCGGTTACGCTGCGACCGCGGTGGGAAAACTTCAGAGAGGGCATTCCAGCGCGGTCCTACCGCGGTTACGCCGTGACCGCGGTGGGCCCGTTACTGACTGCCTATTGCTTGGTTTTTGTTCCTTGTTATGTCCCTTAGGCACTATTTTTACGTCTTTTAAGGCCTACCTTACCCATAGTATGTCCAGGCTCGTGATGCAACGACCTCCGCACTAACCTGCATATATCCAACATGTTAGAAATTCTACTATCGTGGGTTGCCTCCCATGAAGCGCCTGATTTAACGTCGCGGCACGACGCAACACGAGCGCAAGATTCGCTCAACCTCTCCCTCCCGCTCTTTTTTTTTAGATATTACAAACTACACTTACAACATATTCGTGGGTTGCCTCCCACGCAGCGCCTGATTTAACATCGCGGCACAACGTACGTGAGCGCATTTAAGGCTCGCTTGACCTCTGAGGTTCAGTCAGGTGGATCTCAGACCCTTCCTTTGGTTCGTTCATGCCCACATATAGTTTTAATCTCTGCCCATTGACTCTAAATGTACGAGAGTCTTTCTCAGCGGCGATCTCTACAGCACCTGAAGGGAATACTTCAACCACTCGAAACGGTCCAGACCATCTTGACTTAAGCTTACCAGGGAACAGCCGCAATCTTGAGTTATAGAGCAATACCATGTCCCCGGATTTGAAATGTCGCTCAACAATGTTCTGGTCATGTAACCTCTTCATTATTTCCTTGTACAATCTTGTGCTCTCAAAAGCAAGATGTCTGAACTCGTCAAGCTCATGCAACTTAGTGATTCTAGTTGTGCCTGCAGCTTCAATATCTAAGTTCAACTGCTTCAAAGCCCACCACGCTTTATGATCAAGTTCAACTGGCAGGTGACAGGCCTTTCCAAACACCAACTTATACGGTGACATACCAATTGGTGTTTTAAACGCGGTCCTGTAGGCCCAGAGTGCATCATCTAGCTTCCTCGCCCAATCAATTCTTGTAGCGTTCACAGTCTTGGTCAACACACTCTTGATTTCTCTACTGGACACTTCCACCTGCCCACTAGTTTGCGGGTGATACGGAGTAGCCACCTTGTGGCGCACTTCATACTTAGCAAGCAACTTTTCGAAGGCTCTATTACAGAAGTGAGTGCCTCCATCGCTGATAATCGCTCGTGGTGTCCCAGATCGGGTGAATATGTTCTTCTTCAGGAATCCCACCACTACTCTTGCATCATTAGTGGGTAACGCAGTAGCTTCTACCCACTTGGACACGTAGTCCACAGCAACCAGTACGTATTTATTGCCAAATGAGCTGACGAAGGGGCCCATGAAGTCAATCCCCCAGACATCAAACATTCCATCTCTTGAATCGGGTTCATGGGCATCTCGTGACGCGGGGAAACTGTCCCGGTCCGCTGACATTCATTGCAGCCCTTCACCCGATGGTGTGCGNTCGCGGACTGTTAACAGAGTCATAATTTCCTCGGATCGGGATTCAAACGGTGACTTGGGACACCATTAATCTCCCAAGTGGCGACTCTGAATATTAAGAATAAATCCCGTTCCGACTGTCCTTTAATTGGAAAAACTCCTTTGCACCCTCACTGGTGTAGCGAAAAGGGAGGTGTGACACCTGCTACTATATTAATTTTTTTTCATGAAGTTATGCATTACACTTACAACAAATTCGTGGGTTGCCTCCCACGCAGCGCCTGATTTAACGTCGCGGCACGACGCAAGTAGTTGAGCTCTTACTCCTCATTCTCGTATTGGGGTTCTTTTAAATTGGTCACCATTGTATCCCCCTTTTCTGCACCTATTCCAAGGTAATGTTTCAACCTTTGTCCATTGACGGAGAACTTGTTTGTCCCATCTTCCAACTCAATCTCAACAGCTCCACTTGCAAACATTTGCACTACTCGAAATGGCCCAGACCATCGGGACTTTAACTTACCCGGAAACAATCTCAACCGTGAATTTTATAATAGTACCATGTCACCGGGTTTAAAGTCTCTGTCCACGATGTGCTTGTCATGCATTTTCTTCATTCTTTCCTTGTAGAGCCTCGTGCTTTCAAAGGCTTGATATCGAAATTCCTCCAGCTCATGCAACTCCGTCAGTCGATTTTGTCCAGCTGCTTCAGGATCCATGTTCAATTGCTTCAGCGCCCACCAAGCTCGATGTTCTAGCTCCACAGGCAAGTGACAGGCCTTCCCAAATACCAACTTGTATGGTGACATACCTATTGGTGTTTTGAACGCAGTTCTATAGGCCCAGAGTGCGTCATCAAGCTTCTTTGCCCAATCAGTTCGGATGGCATTGACAGTCTTTGTTAGTACACTCTTTATCTCCCTGTTGGACACTTCAACTTGCCCACTGGTCTGTGGATGGTAAGGAGTAGCCACTTTGTGGCGCACATCATACTTAGCAAGTAATTTCTCGAAGGCTCTATTGCAGAAGTGAGTGCCTCCGTCACTGATGATCGCTCTTGGTGTCCCAAACCGGGTGAATATGTTCTTTTTCAGAAATCCGACCACCACTCTTGCATCATTGTTGGGCAAGGCTGCAGCTTCCACCCATTTAGATACGTAATCCACTGCAACAAACTTATTGCCAAATGAGCTGACGAAGGGACCCATGAAGTCAATCCCCCAAACATCAAACACCTCTACTTCTTGAATTGGTTTCATTGGCATCTCATGACGACGGGAAATGTTTCCCGTCCTCTGGCATTCATTGCAGCCCTTTACCCAGAGGTGTGCATCTCGAAACACAGTTGGCCAAAAGAATCCGGCCTCTAGCACTTTCGCAGCTGTTCTGACCCCTCCAAAATATCCTCCATATGCTGATGCGTGACAAGCCTGCAAAATTGAAGATTGTTCTATCTCGGGGACACACCTCCGAATAATGTTATCAACACATATTCGAAACAAATGAGGTTCATCCCAATAATACATGCGGCAATCACGAAAGAACCTTTTCTTTTGGCCAGGTGAAAGATCATAGGGAACAATGTCGCAGGCTAGGTAGTTTGCAAAATCTGCATACCATGGCGCATCCTCAAGACTGGTTGCGAGCAGCTGCTCGTCTGGAAAGGTTTCCAGAATCTCTTCGACCTCGACTGATTTTTCAGCTCCTTCAAGTCGTGATAGATGATCAGCGACTTGATTTTCTGTGCCCTTACGGTCACGAATTTCGAGGTTGAATTCTTGCAACAGCAGCACCCAACGAATCAGGCGCGGCTTAGACTCGTTTTTTCTCAATGAGGTACCTGAGAGCTGCATGGTCAGTATACACAATTACCTTGGAACCAATCAGATATGATCGGAACTTGTCAAAAGCAAACACAACTGCCAACATCTCCTTCTCCGTCACTGTGTAGTTGAGCTGTGCACCGCTTAGCGTTCTGCTTGCGTAGTAAATCGGGTGCATCAAATTATCTTTTCGCTTCCCCAAGACTGCTCCTATAGCATATTCGCTGGCATCACACGTGAGCTCAAAAGGTTGCTCCCAGTTGGGAGCAACAATGATGGGTGCAGTTATCAACTTCTTCTTCAGTTCCTCAAATGCCAACCTGCAATCATTAGAAAACACAAAGGGCTGATCCTTTTCAAGGAGTTTGCATAATGGGTTAGCAATTTTGGAAAAGTCTTTTATGAAACGCCGGTAGAACCCGGCGTGACCAAGGAAACTTCTCATCGCCTTAACTGAAGTGGGCGGTGGTAACTTCTCAATCACGTTAACCTTAGCATGGTCGACCTTAATTCTTTTTCTGGACACTCGATGTCCCAGGACTATCCTTTCTTGTACCATAAAATGGCACTTCTCCCAGTTTAGCACTAAGTTTGTCTCCACACATCTTTTGAGCACTCTGCTTAAGTTGTGAAGACAGTCTTCGAATGAATCTCCTACCACGGAGAAATCATCCATAAAGACCTCCATAATATCCTCCACCATATATGTGAAGATGGCTAGCATGTACCGTTGAAAAGTCGCTGGTGCATTGCAAAGCCCAAAGGGCATTCTCTGAAAGGCAAAGATGCCATACAGACAGGTGAAGGATGTTTTCTCTCTATCTTCGGGGGCTATTGATATTTGATTGTACCCCGAATACCCATCTAAGAAACAAAAGTGTGATCTTCCAGCCAGCCTGTCCAACATTTGGTCAATGAAGGGCAAGGGAAAGTCGTCCTTTCGGGTGGCGGTGTTCAATTTCTGGTAATCCATGCAGATTCGCCACCCTGTGACTGTACGAGTTGAGATCAACTCATTGTTGTCATTTTTCACAATAGTCATTCCCCTTTTTTTCGGAACACATTGGACAGGGCTGACCCAATTAGTATCAGAGATGGGGAAAATGATTCCCGCATCTAACCATTTGATCACCTCTTTCTTTACAACCTCTTTCATGTTAGGGTTCAGCCTTCGCTGATGTTCCCTGGAAGGTCTGTGCCCCTCTTCCAGGAGAATCTTATGCATACAGAAGGCTGGGCTGATACCCTTTATGTCTGCCATGGTCCAACCAATGGCAGTCTTGTTATCCTGCAGTACCTGTAAGAGCTTTTCTACCTGCACATCTAGCAAACCGGATGATATAATAACAGGTAAGGTCGAATCAGGGCCTAAGAATGCATACCTGAGGTGATCTGGGAGTGGCTTCAGCTCCAGCTTGGGTGGTTCCTCTATTGATGGCTTGGCTGGAGGAGTGACCCTTTTCTCCAGCTCAAGGGACTCGAACTGAGGTTCCCTTGACCAAAACCCTCGGCCTTCCAATGCCATCACCCATTCAGCTAACCCCTCTCCATCCATTTCTTCTAAATTCGTCAGGCATGCCTCCAATGGATCTCTCACAGTTAGGGTCCTATCATCTTCTTGTAGAATTACATCCACTGCCTCCACTAGAGAGCAATTCGCATATTCGCTGGGTCTCCTCATTGATTGCTGAACATTGAATATGACTTCTTCATCATTCAATCTCATTTTAAGTTCCCCAGTCTCACAATCTATCAGTGCTCTCCCAGTGGCTAAAAATGGTCTCCCCAAAATAAGGGGTATCTCCTCATCCACCTGACAATCCAGAATCACAAAGTCTGCAGGGAACACGAACTTTCCCACTTGCACCAGCACATCATCAAGAATACCAGTTGGTCTTTTCACAGTGCGATCAGCCAGCTGTAGCAGCATAGAAGTCGGCCTGGCTCTACCGATGCCCAATTTGGTGTACACTGCTAGCGGCATCAGATTTATGTTGGCTCCCGAAATCACTCAACGCCTTTGAAAAGGCATAACTCCCAATGGTGCATGGAATAGTGAAGCTCCTGGATCAGACAT
>NW_017673785.1:0-14239 GCF_001879085.1 Nicotiana attenuata
ATTTGATCAACTAATGACTTGTTATTACCCATATGAACCTACTTCATGAGATCTCCAATCACATAGGTTGGGTTACCATCATTGTTGGTCTAACTCAAATTGGCAAAAGTCCCATTCCGCTTGATGTTTCAGATATTAATTTTCTTCCCAAAGGTTTAGTCAAAGGATCGGCCAAATTCACTTCTGACTACACATAATCTATGGAAATAATTCCATCTCTCAGCAGCTGCTTTATCACATTATGTCTCAATCGGATATGTCTACTTTTTCCACTAAATGACTTATTTTTGGCAATGGCTATTGAAGCTTGGCAATCACAATGCATCGACACAGAAGGTGTCGGTTTAATTCCTAGTGGAATACTCGCCAAAAGGTTCTTTAACCACTCGGCCTCATTGCCAGCCAATTCCAATGCCACAAACTCAGATTCCATGGTAGATCTAGCTATTATTGTTTGTTTAGCTGATTTCCATGCCACAGCACCCCCACCGAGGGTGAACACATAACCACTAGTGGATTTTATCTCATCTAAATCAGAGATCCAGTTAGCATCACTGTATCCTTCTAGTAAAGTGGGAAATCCACTATATTTATTACCATAGTTCATGGTACCTCTCAAATACTTCATTACTCTTACTAATGCATTCCAATGATCATGACTTGGGTTTTGAGTATATCTACTCAATCTACACACAACATATGCAATATTAGGTCTAGTAAAATTCATCAAATGCATTAGACTACCAATAACTTGAGCATATTTATTTTGATCTATAGCGTGTCCCTTATTCTTTTTTAATTGACTACTAGCATCATAAGGAGTGCTTACAGGTACCACATCAAAATTTTCAAAATTTTTAAGAATTCTTTCAACATAATGTTCTTGAGTCAGCATCAAACTATTGCCATCTCTTAAAATTTTTATGCCTAAAATAACACTAGCTTCTCCCGTGTCTTTCATCTCAAAATTAGAAGACAAGAAAAATTTGGTTTTATGTACCAAATCAAGGCTAGAACTAAAAATAAGTATGTCATCCACATAAAGGCAAATAATAACACATGTACCATCTACACATTTTGTATAAACACATTTATTTACTTCAATTGATGAAAACCCATCATTAATCAATACTTGATCAAATTTTTCATGCCACTATTTAGGTGCTTACTTTAGACCATATAAAGATTTTAACAATTTACATACTTTGTTTTCTTGCCCAGACACTATACAACCCTCAGGTTGCTCCAGGCAAATTTTCTCTTCCAAATTACCATTTAAAAAAGCAGCTTTAACATCCATTTGGTGAATAAAAAGTTTATAAATAGAAGTCAAGGCAAGTAAAACATGAATCGAGAAAATTCTAGTTACAGGAGCATAAGTTTCAAAATAATCAATATTTTGCTTTTGGGTAAAACCTTTTGCAACAAGTCTAGCTTTGTATTTATCAATGGAACCATTCGGATTGAGTTTCTTCTTGTGACGACCGACCCGTCGTCTCATGAGTTACCGCTTTGTTTCCCCCATTTTCTGCTTCTTTATGATTCGTTATCCGTGTCTTAAGTGTTCGAGTTGGTTTGGAGTGGTTTTGGTAGGAAATGAGACACTTAATCTCTTTAAGGAAGGCTTAGTTTGGAAAAAGTCAACCGGATATTGACTTATGTGTTAGAGGGCTCGGATATGAACTTCGATGATTCGGTTAGCTTCGGGGGATGATTTGTGACTTAGGAGTGTGATCGGAAGTGATTTTGGAGGTCCGGTGTAGAATTAGGCTTGAATTGGCGAAGTTAGTATTTTGGCGATTTCCGGTTGATAGGTGAAATTTTGATCCGAGGGTCGGAATGGGATTCCGAGAGTTGCTGTAGCTTCATTATGTGATGTGGGATGTGTGTGCAAAATTTCAGGTCATTCGGAGGTGGTTGGGTTGGGTTTTTGATCAAATGCGTGTTTTTGAAGTTTTAGAAGAACTTAGGCTTGAATCCGATGTAGTTTGATGGTTTTGGTGTTGTTTGAGGTGTTTTGATGATTGGAGCAAGTTTGAATGATGTTTTATGATGCGTTGGTGCTTTTGGTTGAGGTCCCGGGCCTCGGGGTGATTTCGGATGGCTAACGGGAAGAATTTGGACTTGTGTCATTGCAGAAAATTTGCTGTTGCTGGTATTTCCGCACATGCGGAAAGGGGACCGTAGGTGCGGTCTCGCAGGTGCGAAGGGGAGGCCACAGGTGCGAGTTTGGTCGGGGGCAGCTGTTTTCACAGAAGCGGACGAGGAGCCGCTTCTGCGAAGCCGCAGATGTGGAAGGTTGGTCGCAGATGCAGATTAGGGGAGTAAAGCTGGAACCGCAGATGCGGATCGGGAGCCGCACCTGCGGAGCCGCAGATGCGGCCAGGCGGATTTAATGAAGTTCCGCAGATGCGGAACATAGACCGCAGAAGCGGATTTTGGACCATAGATGCGATTTTACCTGGGCGGAAGGTATTTAAGTTCATCTTCGCGAATTTTGAAGGGTTTATCATTTCTAACTTCGGACTTGGAGGATTGTGGGCGATTTTGAAGAGGGATTTCAAGGAGCTTCGATAAGGTATGGATTTTTGGACCCAAAACATGATTCTTTGGTGCTATTTCATGGATTAGGACTGAAAATTTAAGAAATTAATGGACAAAAATGGTGGTTTAGGGCTTAAACTTAAGAGAGCAAAAATTGGGGATTTGAAGGGTCAATTGTACTCCGATTCTTGTGATTTTGATATGTATGAACTCGTGGCGAGATAAGGAATCCGTTGATGTGAAAATTTCTGAGTTTCGAGAAGTGGGTCCGGGGCTCGGGTTTTGCTAATTTCGAGATTTTTGACCTTTTTCGATTGTTTTCGATTGTGAATTGTTTCCTTAGCATATTGTGACATATTCGTTGTGGTTTTGATCAGATTCGACGCGCGAGGAGATCGATTTGAGAGGCAAGGGCATAGCGAGCTAGAGTTTGACCGGCTTGAGGTGAGTAATCGTTGTAAATGATGTCCTGCGGGTTTGAAACCCCGGATTTGCACAACGTAGTGCTATATTGAGGTGAGACACGCGCTTAATGACGAGCGCGAGGTCGTTTACTATTGAGAATTTTGACTTGGTCCGTCCCGATTAATGTTTTTACCGCGTATTTGACTGAGACTTGTTTGTTATCATCATGATTCGGGCTTATTGCCATACTTGGGCTTCATGCCGACTATTTGAATCCTTCATGTACTTTTATCACTGTTTCCTTACTACTTTGACACATTACTTGAACTCAGTCCTATTGATTTATACTGTTTTACAAACTTAGCCACATTTACTCGCATTTTGAGACTTAATGATATTTCTAATGTTGTTTGGGCTGAGCACTGCTGTTTTACTGATGCTCGAGGGTCTTGTAATGATTTCTGGACTGAGTGAGGCCGAGGCCCATATGTGAGGATATGCTGAGTGATATGAGGCCGAGGGCCTGAGCTGCTTTATATGCCACAAGGTGGCTTGAGTGATGTGAGGCCGAGTGCCGAGTGATGATGCCACGAGGTGGCTTGATATAGCGGTTGGCCCGTAAGAGGCCCCTCCGGAGTCTACACACCCACAGTGAGCGCGGGTACCCATATGATCTGAGAGTGAGCCTGAGGGGCTGATACTATGCTGAGTGACTGATACTGAGCCCGAGGGTCTGATACTGTTTTGAGCAGTTGATACTGAGCCGAGGGGCAAATTTCTACTTGTCATTTACCTGTTAAATAATCTATTTTACCTGTTTTAAAAGAGTTTTCGTAAGATTTTTCACTGTTCACTACTTTAAGTGATTTCTATTGCCTGATATAGAATTGCTTTGTGCCTTTACGTGTTTTCATGCTTTCAGTCATTATTTATAATTATTATTCACTGGGTCGGAGTACTCACATTACTCCCTGCACCGTGTGTGCAGATTCAGGCATAGCAGAGTCCGCTCCTGAGCACTGATCCTTCCAGACCAGGTAGTGATTTGGAGATTACGAGGTAGCTGTTGACGTCCGCAGCCCCGTGTCTCCCTTATCTTCTATCATTTATGTTTTCTTCAGACTATTGTATCAGACTTCATACTTTGTAGACTTATAGCAGACTCTGTAGTAGCTCATGACTTGTGACACCCCGATTTTGGCTGTGTCGGGATGGTTTCCCTTCGTTATTATCGTTGTTTCAGCAATTATGGCTATCTTAATCATGTTTTAGATTTGCTTATGTTAATTAATTGTTAAAAGAGGCGTTTCGTTCTGTTTGGCTGGCCTTGTCTTTACGAGAGGCGCCATCACGACCGGGTTCGGGAATTGGGTCGTGGCACTTCTTAAAAATTCATTTACAACTAATGGGTTTTGCTCCCGGAGGTAAATCAACTAAAATCCAAGTTTTATTTTGTAAAATTGAAATTAATTCTACATCAATAACTTCTTTCCAAAATGAGGCATTAGACGAAGAAATAGCTTCAGAATATGTTAAAGGATCATTATCCATAAGATAAGTATAAAAATCATTACCAAAAGATTTTTCTTTCCTTGGTCTTTTGCTTCTTCTTAAATCCTCAGTTTCAAAATCATTTTGAATAATTGGAACATGTGAAATATTATCACTTGGAATAATATGAGCATCAGAAATTTTCTCAAATTTTAAAGGAAAAATATTTTCAAAAAATTCAGCATTTTTTGTTTCAACAATAGTATTGTTTTCAAGTACATCACTTTTGACTACTAAAAATCTATATGCTGCACTGCTTTCAGCATATCCAATAAACATACAATCAGATGTTTTAGATCCTATTTTTCTTTTCTTAGGATCGGGTAACATTACTTTAGCAAGGCACCCCCACACTTTCAAATATTTCAAATTAGGTGGATACCCTTTCCACAACTCATAAGGAGTTTTACCCATTTTCTTATAAGGAATTCTATTTTGTAAATAACAGGCAGATAAAATGGCTTCACTCCAAAGATTATCTGGAGCACTAGAACTAACAATCATAGTATTCATCATTTCCTTTAAAGTCCTATTTTTTCTTTCCACTACACCATTTGATTGTGGAGAATATGGCGGAGTTATCTCGTGAATTATGCCTTCTTTCTCACAATAATCATTCACCAAAATAAATTCACCACCTCTATCGGATCTAACTCTTTTGATTTTCTTATCCAATTGATTTTCTACTTCAGATTTATAAATTAAAAACTTATCAAAAGTTTCATCTTTATTTCTCAACAAATAAACTTTTGTATATCTAGAAAAATCATCTATAAAAGTCACATAATATTTTTCCCCTCCTCTAGTCATAGTTTATTTCAAGTCTCCTAAATCATTATGAACTAAACTTAATAATTCAGATGCTCTAAATACTGAAGCACATGATTTCTTAGTTTGTTTAGCATCTGCACAAACTTCACACTTATCAATATTTAAAAAATTAATATTTGAAATAAGACCTTCATAATGCATTTTCTTAATATAAGATAAACTAACATGTCCTAATCTAGCATGACATAAATTAAAAGAATCAATCAAGTAAGCAGAAGTACTAGCATTTTCATTGATAACATTGAGTACAAACAAGCCATGATTATAATAACCCTTGCCAATAAAATTATTATTCTTGGTCAACACGACCTTATCAGATTCAAAAGAAACCTTCACCCCCACTTTTCCTAATAATCCCACAGAGACCAAATTGGCTCGGATACTAGGAACATGCAACACATCATTCAATACCAATATTTTGCCAGATGTGAGTTTGAGAAGAACTTTGCCTTTTCCAAGAATTTGAGTAGTTCTTGAGTCACCAAGATAGACAACTTCTTCTCCCTCCTCAACTTGGGTGTAAGACATATAGTCTTTTTTGTTAGCACATATGTGCCTAGTGGCTCCAGAATCTAACACCCAATCTTTCACATTGGCCACAAGGTTCACTTGGGAAACAACCGCAACAATTATATCATCCACTTTGGCTTCAGTAAAATTTACTTTAGCCTTTGTGGGATTGTCATTCCAACTCTTTTTCGGCATTGAGCAACATAGTGGCTAGGTGTGCCACACACAAAGCAGTTGCCTTTTTCCTTGAAGGTTTGATTGTTGGTTTTGGGCTTATAACCATTTCTTTATCATACCTGTTACTTGATTTTCTCTGACAGTTGTTCTCCTCAACAAGGCTGCTTCTAGCAGCAATTTCTTTTCCTTTGTCAACAACAGCGTGCTTGCAGTTAAAATTATCTCCACCAAAAACAGCAACAGAAACAGTTGGTGCAGCAGGAGTAGTAGCATCAACAGCAACATTAGCAGCGTTATTCTCCATAATAACAATGTAAAATATCCTAAAGATTGTTGGAAAAAATGGATGATTATGGAGAATAAAAGGTTTAGCTTGAGGCGTGTCAAAGTGTCACGACCCCAACCCCGGTCGTGATGGCGCTCAACACACTGCTAGGCAAGCCCGACCAATTAACAACCTTAACCCAATTCATTATACAGTTCATTATTAGCTAACACAAATAAATTACCAAACCAACATAATAGAAGTCTGAGCCTTGGGGTTTGTTCCCTTTCAAGGTTTCAAGTTCGAAACCCACTGGGTGCAAACAATTTCTGAGGGCCATCGGACTGGGTAAAACCTGAATTAACCGTGGTGCACTTGCGGGAAACTCCTTACCGAGGGCCTGTACACCCCCCGGGATAAGTCGGGGCTCTTAGAAACTCGGACACCCGGTGCAAATAAAAAAAAGTCTAAAATAAGAGTTAAATGTGCGGAATTTCAAATGACAATACTACTACATAGCCCAAAAGATTCGGTGTCACAAGTCTGAGCCTCTAATACAGGTTTATCAACCTAATGCATGTCAATCTAGGGGAATACGAAATAAAAACAAGGATAGAAGGGAGAGATCAAGGCTGCGGGTGCCATGCAACTACCTTGATGCTCCCAGATATGCGCTGCTCAACAGAAAATCCTCACTCAGCCTCAGGTGCACCTTGATCTGCACGCAAGGTGCAGGGAGTAATGTAAGTACTCCGACCCAGGGAGTAATAAGCATAAATAATGACTGAGAATAAGAAATCCTGAAGAAGTACAGAGCAATCTATAATGCGGCAGTTTAAAACAAGTAATATGAAATCAATAAACCCGTGAAGTAGAAACATGGAAATGCTACAACAGATAAGCAAATAAATGATAGCCAAATAAAGGAATGCAGCACATAGTATGGTACTCTCTAGTACCCGCTGCGGCGTGCAGCCCGATTCATTTATTTATCGTCGATGACGCTCACTGGGGTGTGCAGACTCCGGGAGGGGCCCCTTACGCCCCAAGCACAATATCAAGCCATCTCGTGGCATCAGCTAGGCCCTCGGCCTGGTATCAATATCAATATAATACTGCTACGGCGCGCAGCCTGATCCATACTCAGTCCAGAAATCACATAAGCCCCTCGGGCCATAATAAAATAGTAATTCTCAGCCCAAAACATCATTTGAAATATCATTTAAGTTTCAAATCTGAGAAAAAGTGGCTGAGTTTGTAATACAGTATTAAACAATAGGACTGAGTTCATGTAATATGTCAAAATAGTGAGAAAACAGTGATAGGAATCCCCGAAGGGTTCAAATAGTTGGCATGAAGCCCAAATATGACAATTAGTCCAATTAATAATGATATCAGTTAAGCTTCAATCAATTACGCGGTAAAAACATCACTCGGGACGGACCAAGTCCCAATCCCCAATAGTAAACGACCCCGTGCTCATCATCAACCGCGTGTCTCACCTCAATATAGCACTACGATGTGCAAATCCGAGGTTTCAAACCCTCAGGACATCATTTACATTCATTACTCACCTCAAACCGGCCAAAACTCTAGCTCGCTATGCCCTTGCCTCACAAATCGTCCTCCTCGCGCGTCGAATCTGACCAAAACCAGAGCGAATACGTCACAATAGGCTAAAGGAACAAAACCCAATCGAAAAATATCAAAAATACCGAAATTAACAAAATCCGAGCCCCGGGCCCACTTCTCGAAACTCAGAAATTTTTACACCAACGGGTTCCTTATCTCGCCACGAGTTCACACATATCAAAAACACAAGAATCGGAGTCAATTGACCCTTCAAATCCTTAATCTTAGCTCTCTTAAGTTCAAGCCCTAAACCTCCATTTTTAGTCCATAAATCCCTAAATTTTCAGTAATAATTCATGAAATAACACCATAGGATTGTGTTTTGAGGTCCAAAACCTTTACCTTATCGAAGCTCCTTGAAATCCCTTTTCAAAATCGCCCAAAAATCTCCAAGTCCGAAGTTAAAATGAATAAACCCTTCAAAAATCGCGAAGAAGAACCTTTTATACATTATGCCCAGGGGTTTTCGCATCTGCGACCCCTCCACAGCTTCTGCGGTACCGCATTTGCGGTCACAAGTCCGCTTCTACGGAAATTCATTAAACGCCCAAATCCGCATCTGCTGTCCACCAGCCGCATATGCGGCTTCGCAGGTGCGGGCACCCCACCGCATCTGCTGTCTCAACCTTTTTCTCCCAAAACCGCTTCTACGGTCAAAAGGTCGCATCTGCGACTCCGCAGGTGCGGTCCCCATACCGCATCTGCGGTTCCTGACTCTCCTTCTTACAACTGCATCTGCGCTTTTCCTTTCGCATCTGCGACACCGCACCAACGGTCCCCAAGACGCAGGTGCGAAAACACCAGAAGCAGCACAGAAATCTGCAATCACTCAAGTTCCAAAACTTCCCATTAGCCATCCGAAATCACCAAGAGGCCCCCGGGACCTCAACCAAAAGCACCAACACATCCTAAAACATTACTTCCAATCACCAAAACACATCAAACAATACCAAAACTATCAAATTATATCGAATTCAAGCCTAAGTTCTTTTAAAACTTTCGAGACACGCATTTGATCAAAAACCCAACCAAATCACCTCCGAATGACCTGAAATTTTACACACACATCCCAAATCACATAATGAAGCTACAACAACTCTCGGAAATCCGACCCTCGGATCAAAATCTCACCTATCAACCGGATTTCACCAAAATACTAACTTCGCCAATTCAAGCCTAATTCTACACCGGGCCTCCAAAACCACTTTCGATCACACTCCTAAGTCACAAATCACCACTCGAAGCTAACTGAACCATCGGGACTCACATCCGAGCCCTCAAACACATAAGTC
The DNA here is from genome assembly GCF_001879085.1 of Nicotiana attenuata. Classification (NCBI taxonomy): domain Eukaryota; kingdom Viridiplantae; phylum Streptophyta; class Magnoliopsida; order Solanales; family Solanaceae; genus Nicotiana; species Nicotiana attenuata. Next base: position 9,208 of record NW_017673785.1, read on the forward strand.
AACATCCGATTGACTTTTCCAACTTAAGTCTTCTTAAAAGAGACTAAGTGTCTCATTTCCTTGCCAAATCCACTCCAACCACAAACCAATCAACTCGACCAAATAAAACACGAATAACGAAGCATAAAGAAGTAGAAATGGGGGAAACGGAGCGGTAACTCATGAGACGACGGGTCGGGTCGTCACATCCTCCCCAACTTAAACAAACGTTCATCCTCGAGCGAGTCAAGAAACATACCTGAAGCCTCAAATATGTGAGGATATCTGCTCCACATCTCCCGCTCGGTCTCCCAGGTAGCCTCCTCCACGGGCCGACCTCTCCACTGCACCTTCACTGAAGCTATATCCTTCGACCTCAACTTTCGAACCTAACGACCCAAAATAGCCACTGGCTCCACATCAAAGGTCAAATCACCATCCCACTGAACCGTGCTGAAGTCCAACACATGAGACGGGTCCCCAGCATACTTCCGGAGCATAGAAACATGGAATACCGGATGCACACTCGACAAGCTGGGTGGCAAAGCAAGCATATAAGCCACCTCCTCAATACTCCTAAGTACCTCAAAAGACCCAATAAACCGCGGGCTTAACTTCCCTTTCTTCCCAAATCTCATAACACCCTTCATGGGTGAAACCTTCAGCAATACCTTCTCACCAACCATGTAGGACACATCTCGAACCTTCCGGTCCGCATAACTCTTCTGACGCGACTGTGCTGTACGAAGCCTCTCCTGAATCACCTTCACCTTCTCTAATGCATCCTGAACCAAATCTGTCCCCAATAGCCTAGCCTCACCGGGCTCGAACCAACCAACTGGGGATCTACACCGCCTCCCATACAAAGCCTCATACGGAGCCATCTGAATGCTGGACTGATAGCTGTTGTTGTAGGGAAACTCTGCAAGTGGCAAAAACTCATCCCATGAACCTCCAAAATCAATGACACAAGCACGCAACATGTCCTCTAATATTTGAATGGTACGCTCGGACTGTCCGTCCGTCTGAGGATGAAACGTTGTGCTCAACTCCACCTGAGTACCCAACTCTCTCTGCACCGCTCTCCAAAACTGCAAAGTAAACTGAGTACCTCTATCTGAGATGATAGAAATCGGAACACCATGCAACCGAACAATCTCCCGAATATAAATCCCTGCCAGCCGCTCTGAAGAATAGGTAGTACACATAGGAATGAAGTGCGCGAACTTGGTCAGCCGATCAACAATCACCCAAATAGCATCAAATTTCTTCAAAGTCCGAGAAAGTCCAACAACAAAGTCCATAGTAATCCTCTCCCACTTCCACTCGGGAATATCCATCTGCTGAAGCAAGCCACCACGTCTCTGATGCTCATATTTCGCATGTTGACAATTGAGACACCGAGCCACAAATCCCACAATATCTTTCTTCATTCTTCTCCACCATTAGTGTTGCCTCAAATCCTGATACATCTTCGTGACACCCGGATGAATAGAATACCGCGAGCTATGGGCCTCTTCCAGAATCAACTCTCTAAGCCCATCCACATTGGGCACACAGATCCGGCCCTGCATCCTCAACACACCATCATCACCAATGGTCACATCTCTGGCATCGCCATGCTGAACTCTGTCCTTAAGGACAAGTAAATGCGGATCATCATAGTGGCACTCTCTGATGCGATCATATAAGGAAGACCGAGAAACCACGCAAGCTAACACCCTGCTGGGCTCCGAAATATCTAATCTCACAAGCCGATTGGACAAGGCCTGAACATCAACTGCAAATGGCCTCTCCCCAACTGGAATGTACGCCAAGCTCCCCATACTCACTACCTTTCGGCTCAAAGCATCGGCCACTATATTGGCCTTTCCCGGATGATACAGAATAGTAATATCATAATCCTTAAGAAACTCTAGCCACCTCCGCTGCCTCAAATTAAGATCCTTTTGCTTGAACAAATGCTGAAGAGTGCGATGATCAGTGAATACCTCACAAGATACGCCATACAAGTAGTGCCTCCAAATCTTCAATGCATGAACTATAGCAGCCAACTCCAAATCATGAACAGGGTAGTTCTTCTTATGGGGCTTCAACTGACGAGAAGCATAAGCAATAACCCTACCCTCCTGCATCAATACACAGCCAATCCCAACTCGCGAAGCATCACAATATACGGTATATGAACCTGAAGCTGATGGCAAAACCAATACTGGAGCTGTGGTCAAAGCTGTCTTGAGATTCTAAAAGCTCTCCTCACACTCGTCCGACCATACAACTAAAGCACCCTTTTGAGTCAACTTGGTTAAGGGCGATGCAATGGATGAAAATCCCTGAACAAATCGGCGATAATAGCCTGCCAACCCAAGAAAGCTACGAATCTCTATGGCCGAGGACGGTCTAGGCCAACTCTAAACCGCCTCTATCTTCTTTGGATCAACCTGAATACCCTCGCTGGACACCACGTGTCCCAAGAAAGCCACTGAACTGAGCCAAAACTCACACTTGGAGAACTTTGCATAAAGCTTCTCCTCCCTCAATCTCTGCAATACAATTCGCAAATGCTCCGCGTGCTCCTCCTGACTACGCGAATACACCAGAATATCATCAATGAAATCAATAACGAACGAATCCAGATAAGGCCGGAATACACTGTTCATCAAATGCATGAACGTTGCTGGGGCATTGGTCAGCCCGAAAGACATGATAAGAAACTCATAGTGACCATATCTAGTCCTGCAAGCAGTCTTAAGAATATCTGAATCCCTGATCTTCAACTGGTGATTACCCGAACGGAGATCAATCTTGGAAAACACCCTCGCTCCCTGAAGCTGGTCGAACAAATCATCAATGCGACGCAGGGGATACTTGTTCTTAATTGTTACCTTGTTCAATTGCCTATAATCGATGCACATTCTCATTGTGCCATCCTTCTTATTCACAAACAGAACTGGCGCACCCCAAGGTGACACACTAGGACGAATGAACCCCTTATCTAGGAGTTCCTGGAGCTGCTCCCTCAATTCTTTCAACTCCGCTGGTGCCATACAATATGGCGGAATAGAGATGGGCTGAGTGCTCGGCACCAGGTCAATACCAAAATCAATGTCCCTGTCCGGTGGCATGCCCGGCAGGTCTGCAGGAAATACATCGGGAAAATCCCTCACCACTGGAACGGAATCAATACTAGGAGCCTCAGCTCCAACATCCCTTACAAAAGCAAGATACGAGAGACAACCCTTCCCAACCATACGCTAGGCCTTCAAGAAAGAAATTACCCTACTTGGAACATAATCAGTCACACCATGCCACTCGATCCGCGGTACACCCGGCATAGCCAAAGTGACTGTCGTAGCATGACAGTCTAAAATAGCATGACACGGAGATAGCCAATCCATGCCCAAACTAACATCGAAGTCCACCATGCTTAATAGCAATAGATCAACTCGGGTCTTCAGACCCCCAATAGTAACAACACATGACCGGTACACACGGTCCACAACAACAGTGTCGCCCACCGGGGTAGACACATGAACAGGTAAAGCAAGAACCTCCTAGGGCGCACTCAGATAGTGAGCAAAATATGAGGACACGTAAGAATAGGTGGAACCGGTATCAAATAATACTGAGGCATCTCTGTGGCAGACTGAAACAATACCTGTAATGACAGCGTCTGAAGCAATGGCATCTGTCCTGCCTGGAATAGCATAAAAACGAGCCTGGCCACCGCCTGATCGACCTCCACCTCTGGGGCAACCCCTGGCTGCCTGACCTTCTTTTGATTCATTATGGCACAACTCTTTTGACTCTTTTCAGTATTTCACTTCTTTACAAGGGGTTAGAGAGACACATTGTCACTCTTTCTTATGCAATTGAAAACATTTCTCCTTTTCTACTTTTTTCCATACCTTTTTCTTTTCACTGTTGTTTCCTTTAACTCCCTTTTTATTCTTGTTCACTTTGAACTTCCTTTTTGTCTTTTTTTTCTTTTCTTGCTTTTTTCATTGCCTTCCTTTTTCTTTTGCTTTTGTACCTTTCTACCACTTTATTTCCTTTCTTGCCTCTTCCCCCAAACTTAGACATTTGCCATTACTCAAGGGAAGATTGGGGTGCCAAGATAGGGTAATCATTTAGAACGGGTATAGGCTTGTAGCATTGGTTATTGAAAAAGAAAAGGTTTAAGGCTCAAAAAGGTTAACTAGGGATCATCTTTTTGGTAGGCTATGGAATTGTTCAGCTTAACATTCGGATCAAGGAGAGCCTATAATCACTTCTCAAGTCAAATTTCACCTAGGATTTTGCCTCAATAGACATTCAGGGCAAGTTCTAGACCATTGGCTCGGGACTTGGATTCACAATTCGATTCCTCACCACACACACTAGGGGATTGCTAAAGACATCGAGTCGAGGCGCACAACGACCTTAGTTACGATTTAAGCACACAATGGTCCGAAAAGACCACATGATGATTGATTGGTCAAGCAAGAGTCTCAAGGCCACGACTTTCACCATCCTAAACACAACATTATATCTTTGACCATGGGATCAAAGGCAAATGTGCTAGGCCCAAGTGAAGCTTTGCTTGAGGTGCCCTTAACTACAACTATCAAAAATAAAAGAAAAATCAAAGAAACGAACTCAAACCCTTAAGAAGGTAGTCACTCCATCCATCATCGGGAAGAGCCACCCGGTTCACACAATATTCCACCCTTGGAAAGAACCGTGGCCTTAAGAAAACCAAGGGCTTATTGGAAGCGTCAAAAACAAAACAAAAGGCTACGAGCCTAACTATAAAGCTAAAAACAAAATTTTTGCGAAAAGAACTAGAATGAATATTTACAATGGGGAGTTAGAATATGCAAACGAGGGATGAATTTATACAAAATGTAACTTAACTTTATATACAAACCAAAATAGAAAATAAAAGGTACTGAATGTAAAGCTATTTACATACCAAATAGCAAATCAAGCAAAAGGAATAAAAACTGAGTCAAATATTTACAATCATCTAGATAGTCAACAAAAAAGTAGGGCGCACCTCCACGAATAAGAG
>NW_017673785.1:21246-28993 GCF_001879085.1 Nicotiana attenuata
TCAACATTCATCATGGAACTTGTGTCATCCACTATCACAGATGTGACAATGTCCACAAGTGAACACACTTCCGTGCTATTGGGTTGCCTCATTGATTTGCAAACATGAAATACCACCTTCTCATCTCTCACTCGGAATGTCAATTCACCTGCTTCAACATCAACCAAAGCCTTCCACGTAGCTAGGAAAGGTCTCCCGAGAATAATCGGCACTTCAAAATCCACTTCAAAATCCAATATGACAAAGTCGGCCGGCAATATGAATTTGTCCACCTGGACAAGAACGTCGTCAATTATACCCAAAGGCTGCTTTATCGACCTGTCCGCCATTTGAAGTCTCATTGAGGTTGGCCTAGGTTGCCCAATTCCCAAAGTCTTGAAGACTGAATACGGCATCAAATTAATGCTAGCCCCCAAGTCACAAAGGGCCTTAGCAAACTCCGCACTCCCGATAGTGCAAGGAATAGTAAAGGCTCCAGGGTCTTCAAGTTTCGGGGCCATAGAATGCACTATCGCACTAACTTGGTGCATCATCTTTATTGTTTCACAATCCATGGAACGCTTCTTTGTGACCAAATCCTTCACGAACTTCGCATAGCCCGGCATTTGTTCAAGTGCCTCCACCAAAGGCACATTGATTGTAAGGCTTTTCATCATATCTATGAATTTCTTGAACTGATTGTCATTCTTTTGCTTTGCTAACCGCTGAGGATAAGGTGGAGGTGGTCTAGGCAAGGGTGCCTTGGCTTTTGGCACCACCGGCTCCGGAATATCAATTATGTGCTCCCTAGACGGGTTCACGGCCTCTTGAGTTTCCACCTCAACCTCATCAATATCTATTCTCACTTCCTCATTCACATTTGTCTTAACTACATCTTCAACAATCAAAGGATCCACATCTTCTTGGAGCTCAACATCATCATTCACCACTCGATTTTCATTTGAGGCTTGCATATCACCACATCTTCCGCTTCTCGTTGTGACTGCCATTACATGATTATTACCTCCCTTTGGGTTCACTACCGTATCACTTGGTAGTGCTCCCTTAGGTCGGGTATTCAACGCTTGAGAAATTTGTCCTATTTGCACTTCTAGGTTCCGGATAGATGTGTTATGTGAAGCCAATTGTGCATCCGAGTCTTGGTCTTTTTCATCATCTGCTCGAACATCATCTCTATCCGCCCCATATCACTTCCGGAAGAACTAGACCCTTGGGATTGAAAGGGGGGTGGATTGTTTGGTTGTCGGAACATGGGGGGCCTTTGAAACCTTGACCCCTACCACCATTATTCCACCCTCCTTGATTGTTATTGTTGTTGCTCCAATTATTGTTGTTCCCGTTCCAATTGCCTTGATTGTTACCTTGATTACCCCAATTGTTGTTCTGATTGTTGTTGTTCCAATTGTTATTGCCTTGTTGTTGGTTATTGTTATTCCAATTACCGCCGCCTTGTTGATTGCCCCAATTGCTTTGGGGACGCCATTGTTGATTCCCTTGATTTCCTCTATTTCCTTGGTAGTTATTGACATATTGGCATTCCTCACTTTGATCATCATAGCACTCATTCGAATAACCACCACCATCATTGTTGTTGTCAAATTGCTCACCATTACCTTGAGGTTGTTGTTGCCCTCTTTGCCTCCTTTTCAACATAGAGACACTCTCCATTGCATTGACTTGGCGCGGGTTTTGGACTTGTTGCAATTGCGCCTTCGCCAATTGATTCATAGTTGTGGTAAGCTCGGCAATAGCTTGGCCATGATCGTTCAATTCCTTGTGCAAATGGATGACCGTGGGGTCACCTTGGGGCACATTCGCTCGGCTTTGCCATGCCGAAGACGTGTCGGCCATTTCATCAAGTACATCACAGGCCTCTTGGTAAGAAAGTTTCATAAAGTTCCCTCCGGCCAATTGGTTCACAATGCACTGATTCGTGGTGTGATGCCCCGATAAAAGGTTTGTTGTATCATCGCCTCGGTCATGTCGTTATTAGGGCACTCCTTCACCATTGTTCTATATCTTTCCCAAATTTCGTGCAAAGGTTCCGTTGGCATTTGTTTGAAAGCTAGAATCTCATCCCGAAGAGCCGCCATATGACTTGGAGAAAAGAACTTGGCAATAAATTTGTCCGCCAATTCATCCCATGTGTGGATAGAATGATTTGAAAGCCTTTCTAACCAGTCCAACGCTTTACCCCGAAGAGAAAACGGGAAAAGCCTCAATCTCAACGCATCCTCTGACACGTTTGTTTGTTTGCTTCCCCAGCATGTATCTACGAACCCCTTCAAGTGCTTGTATGAATTTTGATCGGAGGCTCCCGTAAAATACCCTCTTTGCTCGAGCAAGGTTAACATAATATTTGTGATTTGAAAGTTCCCCGCCCGGATTCGGGGAGGAACAATGGCACTCGCGTACCCTTGATTTGGGAGAACTCTTGGGACTGCTCTTGGCGGTGGCGGGGGAGGGTCTGGAATAGGATTGTTGTCATTTGCGTTGGCCTGACGGCCTCTACGTGGAACTTGAGGTGCTTGAACCTCTTCGGGCTCAAGATCATCTACCTCCTCCCCCGCATTCACGTTGCCAAGAGGGTCGTTTGCATTGAGAGCCATAGTACCTGAATGATCGACACAAACAAAATTAGTAAACAAGAAGGAAAGAGAAGCAAAACACAAAACGAGCTAAACAGATAGTCAACACCGTAAGCTCCCCGGAAACGACGCCAAAAAGTTGATCGCTGCCGACTCAACACTACACTAAGGTAGGAAGAGCGGGTTGCAACAGCTTTTACCTGAATAGTGGTTCGGGATCGAATTTCCACGGGGAGCTAGTAATGGAGTTGTATTGTCTGTTTAGTCTAGAATTGCGGTTGTGCTTCTAATATCACTTCAAACATCTTTGGTTTTGATTTTTATATCTACTATTATAAGACTAATGTTTGAAGCTAAATTATGCTACGGGAATATTAATAAGTTGTAATTAATATGGAGAAAAGCACTAGGGTCGTGGCATTGCCTAGGTGGCTAATTAACGGGTAGATGCTACTAAGGATAGATTGACATGTTTGGGGCTTATGCTATAACCGTTGCACAATTGTACCCACTCTCACACCTCTCGGTAGAGGGAGTGATTTTGCCCAATTGACTCTCTCGAGACCAATTGGGTAGGGCAATTAGACCAAACAATTAGGGTTCAAGTAGGGTGATTACTCTCTCGAGGTTTAACCTGTTAATTGGGACTACCATTTCTCATGGGTCCATCCCAATTCCTTGTTGGGTCAATTTTGGGATTATAGACTCTCTTTCTCAAGAAGAGTTAAACCCACCAAGCTAGAATCAGTGTTTGCAACCACCAATCCTTAATTAAAACCTAAAATCAACCCAAATAGCAAATACCCAATATCAACCTAACCTTAGATGGCAACACCCATCAATTACCCACACTAGGGTTGAGCCACAACCCTAGCTATTGAGTTTAGCTACTCATGCTAGATGCAAAAATTAAAGAAATAGATGAAGAAATAAACATATTAATTGATTGCTAAGAAGAAAATACAGTATTGAAGAGTAAGAATGCCAAAAATGGCTAAACTAGGCATTCTCACGAGCTCAGCAGCTTCAGAAAAACAAAACTTTTCCTAAAAATAGAAAAAGGTTCTATTTATATTGGGCTGGAAAAATTGGATAAAAATACCCCTGCGGGGTCAGCGCGGACCGCGTAAACATGACCGCGGCCGCACTGGCTCTTGAACTCTTGGCTTCTGCTTCTCTGAAGTTGAGGATCGCGGACCGCGTCAAAATGTAGCGCGGCCGCACAGAATTGAGCTTGGAAAGGGTCAAAACTGGGCTCTCTGAATCTCTGCTCCGCGGACCGCGTAAAAGTGTAACGCGGTCGCGGAGCCTGACCGCGGACCGCGTAGAAATGACCGCGGCCGCGTAGCCTCCCCTTGGATTTTGCCATTCTCTGAACCTCCTAGTGCGGCCGCGTTCACAGTTGCGTGGTCCGCACTGGGCCTCTTTTCCTCAACTTCCTTGGTCTTTGACACTTGAGCAGGTTTCACTCCTTTCTGAGCGGATATTTGACTTTCGTCGCTTTGTCGGTCAAACCTGCAATCAAGTGCAACTTGTGAGCGTTTTGAGACCATTTTGTAGCAATTTTATGACAAAAGCGTAGGCAAGTATGGGCATAAAACACGTTAAAATCCTAACTTATCAGGGCCCCTAACGGCCCAAGTGCAATATCAAGTCATCTCGTGGCATCAGCTAAGCCCTCGGCCTAGTATCAATATCAATATAATACTGCTGCGGCGCGCAGCCCGATCCATACTCAGTCCAGAAATCACATAAGCCCCTCGGGCCATAATAAAATAGTAATTCTCAGCCCAAAACATCATTAGAAATATCATTTAAGTTTCAAATCTGAGTAAAAGTGGCTAAGCTTGTAATACAGTATTAAACAATAGGACTGAGTTCAGGTAATATGTCAAAATAGTGAGAAAACAGTGATAGCAATCCCCCGAAGGGTTCAAATAGTTGGCATGAAACCCAATTATGACAATTAGTCCAATTAATAATGATATCAATTAAGCTTCAACCAATTACGCGGTAAAAACATCACTCGGGACGGACCAAGTCCCAATCCCCAATAGTAAACGACCCCGAGCTCAACATCAAGCACGTGTCTCACCTCAGTATAGCACTACGCTGTGCAAATCCGGGGTTTCAAACCCTCAGGACATCATTTACATTCATTACTCACCTCAAACCGGCCAAAACTCTAGTTCGCTATGCCCTTGCCTCTCAAATCGGCCTCCTCGCGCGTCGAATCTGACCAAAACCAGAGCGAATACGTCACAATAGGCTAAAGGAACAAAAGCCAATCGAAAAATATCAAAAATCTCGAAATTAACAAAACCCGAGCCCCGGGCCCACTTCTCGAAACTCAAAAATTTTTACACCAACGGGGTCCTTATCTCGCCACGAGTTCACACATATCAAAAACACAAGAATCGGAGTCCAATTGACCCTTCAAATCCTTAATCTTAGCTCTCTTAAGTTCAAGCCCTAAACCTCCATTTTTAGTACATAAATCCCTAAATTTTCAGTACTAATTCATGAAATACACCATAGGATTGTGTTTTGAGGTCCAAAACCCTTACCTTATCGAAGCTCCTTGAAATCCCTTTTCAAAATCACCCAAATATCTCCAAGTCCGAAGTTAAAATGAATAAACCCTTCAAAAATCGCGAAGAAGAACCTTTTATACATTCTGCCCAGGGGTTTTCGCATCTGCGACCCCTCCACCGCTTCTGCGGTACCACATTTGCGATCACAAGTCCGCTTCTGCGGAAATTCATTAAAGGCCCAAATCCGCATCTGCTGTCCACCAGCCGCATATGCGGCTCCGCAGGTGCGGGCACCCCACCGCATCTGCAGTCTCAACCTTTCTGTCCCAAAACCGCTTCTGCGGTCAAAAGGTCGCATCTGCGACTCTGCAGGTGTGGTCCCCATACCGCATCTGCAGTTCCTGACTCTCCTTCTTACAAGCATCTGCGCTTTTCCTTCTGCATTTGCGACACCGCACCTGCGGTCCCCAAGTCGCAGGTGCGAAAACACCAGAAGCAGCACAGAAATCTGCAATCACTCAAGTTCCAAAACTTCCCGTTAGCCATCCGAAATCACCCCGAGGCCCCTGGGACCTCAACCAAAAGCACCAACACATCCTAAAACATTATCCAAACTCGTTCCAATCACCAAAACACCTCAAACAACACCAAAACTATCAAATTACATTTAATTCAAGCCTAAGTTCTTCTAAATCTTTTGAGACACGCATTTCATCAAAAACCCATCCAAATCACCTCCGAATGACCTGAAATTTTACACACACATCCCAAATCACATAACGAAGCTACAACAACTCTCGGAATTCCATTCCGACCCTCGGATCAAAATCTCACCTATCAACCGGATTTCGCCAAAATACTAACTTCGCCAATTCAAGCCTAATTCTACACCGAGCCTCCAAAACCACTTCCGATCATACTCCTAAGTCACAAATCACCACCCGAAGCTAACCGAACCATCGGGACTCACATCCGAGCCCTCAAAAACATTCAACATCCGGTTGACTTTTCCAACTTAAGTCTTCTTAAAAGAGACTAAGTGTTTCATTTCCTTACCAAATCCACTCCAACCACAAACCAATCAACTCGACCACATAAAACACGAATAACGAAGCATAAAGAAGCAGAAATGGGGAAAACAGAGCGGTAGCTCATGAGACGACGGGTCGGGTCGTCACACAAAGACACTCTCCTTAAGGAAATTTCGTCCACACCAAGATGAATAATATTAGGCGTATCCTCCAGGATTCAACAAGCTCTTCTAGTATAACTAGGAGCAGAAACAATAAAGATTTGTGAGAAGAAAATCCAGCACAAAAGAAAAGGGAAGAAAAGTTATACCAACTTTTTTCACACCCTTTACAAGATGAAAACACAAAAATATATATAGTCCAAAAACAAATGGACTTTGTGATAGGTAATGTCTCAGCCATAATTGTTTTTTTTAAGTAGAATCACTGTTACAAACGTTTTCATTAGAAGATTGAAAACGTTTTGAAACATTAAAATAATTAAGACTAAATAGTCAGTTGCTATTTGGTCAAAATAACGTTCAACATTGAAAAATCATTAAAGCTTTCCTAACAAACATTAAAGTCATTTAAGGCTATACAATGACAACTTCAAACCTCACAGATATAGGTAGTCAAAATTAGCTTTATTATTTTCAAATTATATTGTACAATCTGTTACAAACAATAAGAGCAATTTGTATAATAAAGAGCAATTAATGTTATATCAAGGAATGAACATAGACATTAATTTGAATATGTTTTTTGAGATATTAAAAATATTATTTTTTTCTATCATAATATGTGTATAATTTATGTATAATTTATGTATAACCGTGTATAATTAATGAATAATCTATATATGTCGGTTAGAAAAGATAAACTATAAATCCGGCCGGCTATTTGGGTAAAGATCCCAAAAGGACCCTAAAGAGATTCAATGAGTCTCTATAGTGTTTTGTAAATTAAGCCAACTTTCCTAATCACTGTTTTTTTAGCTTGTAGTGTTTAGTTAGTTCTTCATTTGGCAATTTCTTAGATTATATTCAGTAAAATATGTTAAGTTGTGGTTAATATAGTCGATTCCAAAAAAATTAATTTAGATAAAGTTGAAATAAGACCAACGAAATGTAAACCCCCAGTTTTAATTCTATTTTTCCAGGAGTGGAATATTAGTGCTACAACCTCCCACAATTTTTTTTTTCAGACGGAGTATCAGTAGGCATCGTTCATATGGATAATGAACCCGTCCTCCTATTATTTTTTGCTTAAATATCAAGCTTTACCGGGATATTAATAAGAGTTGTTATGGAATGATAAGTATTCTCTTTCAACAGTTTCGAGTTCGATCCCTAGGTATAAAATCGCCTATGTAAGAGAGCATTTTAACTCAAATGTATGACTTTCCAACACAAACTCGAATTTAGTCGGGCCCCAATATGAGTACTAGACATAGAAGGGAAATCCGAAAAGAAATAGACTTTGCCGTGACTCCCTACAAGAAATAACATTGTTATCTTTGTGTCGTTTTTTTTTTAGTTTCCCATCCGGTTTTCGGTACCCACATTGGAGCCCAACTATATCCGAATTCGCGCCGTGTAGGGTCCCATCCGGG